>NC_142398.1:19463880-19616380 GCF_059441095.1 Idiotropiscis lumnitzeri | reverse complement strand
TTTGTTTGCCCCTCAAAGTCACAGATCAGGCTATGCCTTACGTAAAAACTGATCAGAAATGTTATGTTGAAATTTTATATATATATATATATATATATATATATATATATATACATATATATATATATATATATACATACATTATGACATTTTTAACAGAGATGGATTGAAAATCTTACTTTGTAATGCAGGTTGCATTACAAATTCATCTTTATCTAAAATCGCATTCCTCAGTGTCTGGATTATAAGAAGGCAATTAAGAACTTCATTAGAAATATTTCACCAAAGGTTTTCTTTGTTAATCACCGAACGCAAACATGCATTGCCTCGCTGCTGTGTGCGCAACGACGCCCGTACATACTATACTGTCTAACGGCGCAGTGAGTGCCAAGATCTACAATCTACTATCCCCAATCTTAATTGCCTCACATCTGGCTGAAAGCTGAGGCACTTTCGGTCTACTTTACCCTAGTGAGTAGTTGATAACACCTGACATGGATTTTTTTTTTTTTTACATTCACGGCACATACTTTGCACTTATGTGCTCTCCGTGGTTTTCTCTCACACACAAGACATGCCAACAATTAGGAAATCAATATCTGTACTGAAACACGGATATTGCTGTGAGCTTTTAGCCTCTCAGCTATGAAAAATGAATCAAACCTCTGTCAAAAAGTTTGAAATTAATGGCCTGTCTTGACAGTGACAGTCAAGGATGGTTATTTCTTTTCTTTTTTTTCAAACTGACTACTTCATACATGAGCTTCTCAAATGGAGCGGTGCGATGTTGAGCGGGGCGCGTGTGACCCTGGGGAACATGCTTTTTTTTTTACGCCGTACTGCAATAAAGTGTAATTGCACCTCCACTCCAGTAGTTGGCAGTGGCGCGCTCATTGCCCATTGTGCTAGGCAAGTGTTAACTCTACAACATAGGTTTGTTTTGCAACAAAAAGGCTATTATTTATAGTTGTGGCGGAGAGAGGGTGGTGGCAGGGGGCAAATAGTTTTTTTTTGCGCTAAGGGGGCGTAACAGAAAATTATTAAGCACTGCATTACAGTATTTCATTTAGCAAAAACCACAACCACCATCATTTTACTTTAATCACTGGAGGCAAATTTGGAATCCTCTGGCAAATGTCTGGAAAAAGAAATGATACTACAAAGTCTTATACAATTTGAAGAGGACGTCGGCTTTTCAAATAAAACAAAGAATCAAAGAAAAGAGTCCGAATGATTTCCAGGCATTGGAGTGGTTTCAAAGGTTTGGCCTGTCATCGTCTGGCCTGTCTCCACCGGTCCGTCCTAAATCCGACTTCGGTTCCGACTGCACCTCTTCCTTCCTCCGCTGCTGCCACCGCATATCAGCTCGCACTTCAACATTCCTAGACGTGTAAACACACAATTGAAATCTATTCCAAAAGACTTGCGGTCTGAATGTGTGCTGGATCCCTGTTGGTCACCCTTGATATTTTTATGGCATACATCCATGTTGCTATGGAAACTGCTGACCACATCAATCAATCCATTTACGACGGATTAGATCCCATCAGGCTTTCTTTTTGAGCAATTTCGTACATGCCACTCGCGTACCTATTAACCTAACGTGCGTTTCAGGGATGTGGAATGAAAACCCCAGCAAACACGTGCACATCATGTCAAACGACACACAAAAAAAGGTCTGAGCTCAAATGTCAATCTTAATCCATCTCCGACGTGCTAGCCACCACTCCGATCACCTGCGGTGTGCACAAATGTGCCGGTATTGGTTTTCATTACCCGCACCAAAATCACATAAATAGCTTCAATCCAGTTTTTCTCGTAGGAGTCAACGAAATGTGACAAGTGTCCCTCCAATGAAGTGGGGAAAGTTGTTTTAATAAGTCTTCCATTTCAAGCAAGATATGTGAAGGAGGGTAATGAGAGATCGTTTATCTCTGTTGGCCATTAGCCTTAGAGTGTGAAGTCATTAGCCAATGTAATTAACTCGTGTTATACTAAGATGAGAAGCACGTAGCATTGATGTGATTTTCTTAGCTTCTGACTGTGACCTACTTAGAATGAGGATTTCAACTTGTTTGGAGATACTATGTGAAGGAGACATCACGTCTAAAATCAGCATTGTTTTCACACTATATATGCAAAAGCGGCAATTGTGCAACTGTGTCGTAGAAACTTCCTTTACAAAATCTTAAACTGTGAATCTTACACATTATCAGGGTAGCATAATAAAAGCCATCCTAAGACGCTAAAATTAGTGATGGGAAAACGAAGCTTCGAATTTGCTTCATGAACCAGTTATTATATTTTTGTGTCCTCTAGATGGCACTGTTGGTTTAAATAAAGAGTTTAAAAAAATGGCAAGTCAGTCCACTTTCAGCCCCGTGTTGAACAGAGAGTGCCATCGACAGGAGTCCAAAAATACGACAACTGCTTCATGAAGCAGATTTGAAGTTTCATTTATCCATCACTGAACCATGACTATAGGATGAATTATGAGCCAAAAGTCTTCAAACACATCGGACAACAGTTTCCTTCTAAATAAACGACAGATGATATGATTTCCTTAAAATGCGTCAATCGGAATTGCATGCTTGCATGATTTCCACTAACGACCCGGGCTAAAATGACCTCCTCCCAAATTCAAAAGTTGCAGTTTGCCATATTTCAGTGAGTCATAAAGGTACAAAGTAAAATCACTCACCCAAGCTTCCCCTTTTTTTCTTCATTTATCACAGTGACAAATTATTGGCTCGACCATTATGAAAAAAATTAACTTGGGTCTACAGCGCAAAAGTCTATCCATCATCATCTATGAATATTGATTTTTTTTTTCCCAACGACTGCAAATGAATGTATCGTGTTTCGTTTATGCCCTTGAAATTTGGACTTTGCAGGAACACATGAATTTCCATACCTACGTTTTTTTTTGTTTTTTTTTCTGAGGGGGTGTCTTTTATGCTATCTAAAATAGTTTCCGAGATAGCATAAAACTGCACTCAAATAGCGTAACCTTTTTTGACCAGGCTTATTATGCTTTTCTCTCGCTTAATGCCTCACTGATGTCCTGTCGCCGTTGCAGCACACAAATTTGGGTTGGTCTTTCGGCTTTAACCTCGCAATGGGTGGCTATGCAGATGGGGAGGATTGACCTGCTGTGACCTTGGAGGAGTGCCCTGCTCAGCGACGACGGCGACCTCGTGATGCAAAACATGCTGCAATGCACCAAAGCGGATCAGTGCCGATGCGTGCACAGACACCAAAAAAAAAAAAAAAACACTGCCTGCTGCTCACTTACGCACGTTGAACACATGAAAATACGCAAAACAAATACGCAAAAACTCAATACCTGCAATGCAAAAAAAATAAATAAATAAAATAAAATTTCAAAATATTTTCTTTTCGTTTCTGCTTTCCAATGACAGGAATCAGTTCATTCCATCGGCCGCCCACACACTGACACGGTGACCCCAACCCGCTATCCCAAAGACTCCAAATATAGAGCACCACTGACACTACGGCTGTGATTAAACAGCCGTTAAGCACCAAGAAGATATTTTCTAAGCCAAATGAGTAAACTCTGATCACACTGAGCACAGAGATCAAAACAATTAAGCTTCACTTTGCTTTCACAGAAAATAACTACAACTTGAAGCTAATGGACAGCCACCTTAGCTCACATTTTAAAGCGACAATTTTTTTTCATTAGTTTATTTTATGGAGCCCCTGAATTGACATTAGAGGCAGGTTAAATAACTAGGAAAATCCAAAATATATACAAAAGGCATGAAAGAATTCAACACGGCAGCAGACATGGACAACTGAGATAGAAAATGACCTGACAAAAACAGAAAGGAAACGGGGAAAATAAATACACACAAATTGACGAGACAACAAGGAACACCTAACGCAAAGGCTTGGCGGGAGTTGATTGGTCAACACGAGGGCTTGGGTAAACAAACACAGATGGACAGAATAAGCATGACGAGACTCAAAGGGACACAAGGCAAAACATGAAAGTCAGAAACATAAATCAAAAAAACTCATCATGACCATTTTTTTATGGCTTTAAAATAGCTTTTGAAGTTACAAAAGTAATCAGTATCCTTTAAAAATGGCCTAATAGCTGTGCCTCGATTTATTTTGTAATTTTTTTGCAGGGTTTTGTCTTCCTCTCAAATAGGCCCCTTCTTTAAAATAATTTCTTGGTTCTTAATGAACTAAATACATATCCCCATCTTCTGCTCGAGGTATGTGTATTAACTTTACATAAAAAATGCAAAATGAAGAAACCTGCAATTGCATTCTTGTTTTTTTGCGTTGTATTGTATCAGTGTTTCCAATGAGGTGGCCTGCGTATGTGCGTTGCATGAGATATCCGAGGATACAGATGTTAAACACCAATTGTTTGAACAGGATGTAATGGAAGCTGATAGCGGCACAGGAAAGGAGAACTTGCTCGACTCGTTCCATTATTTAACGGGAAATCCTGCCTCGTTTGAATCTGTTCTTTTGCACTTGGACTGATCCAACTGGCTCAAAGGATGAGATAATATTTAGCGTAATTGCTCAGCACATCAAAACAGATGAATTTGCATTTAAGCCATTGATTACCATTGACGGCTAAAGACGTCAAAGATCCATTTTATTTTAACTTGAGTTAAAGTAGTATTCTGTGAAATGCAGTTTTTGTAAATACGGCTTTGTGTTCGCACTCACACGAATTCTGAATTATGCAAGTCTGTAAGAATCGCACCAGTGCTCTTTTAAATACAGAAATCTGTTTATTATTTGATATATATCTTATACATTTTGATATATTAGTTCTAATACCTGGAAGTCAAAAATAATGATCATAATATAGTCATAAATATTGATATATAGAAAACTAATCCAATAATCTACAATAACTTGGACTTTGTTTTCTTGTAAAAAAGAGAAACGAAACAAAACATAAAACATCATAGCTTCAATCTAGGCGCTTTATCGGAGATGTTTATAAAAAAAAAGAAATGACACCTGGACATTGCAATTTTATACGACGATAACTTTTTTTCAGCAGCTATAAGATCATCTTGGTTCAAGACACAGGAAAATATTTTTGTCTTTGCTAGAATATCAAGATTTTTTTTCTCAACATGTAAGGTTTAAAGGTCAGTTGAAACAGACGGCTTTAACAAGTAAGCGACGGGAGGTCTGGATTTGACATGGGTCAGATTACACATCTCTTAATTCCAACACTTGAAAAAAAAACTAAGTTAAAGGAGAGGAAGGGAGACGGTGGAACCAGAGACCTTCAAAAGTTCAAGATTGAGGAAAAAAAAAAAAAGAATGTCAGATGGTGAAGGCTTCTCTACCAATGAGCTATATTTGTAAACAGATGGAAGGCAACACGCATACACGCCAATTTAGTTCGATTCTGCGCGCAAAGTTATGCCTTGCGACCATCCTCCAAAAAAAATTTCAATTGATTCCAACCACAATTTGAAGCAAAATAGATCATTGCATCGCGGCTCGCTTTCTGTTGACCTTGACCTTTTCAACATGTCACTGTAGTTGTTAACTCAATCAGTGATGCTCATGTTGCCATCGTCCACTTTGAACAATTTGTAACGTTTCCTTCTAAATTCTCATTCCCACACAGCAAGTAACAACAGCAAAGTCATTCAAACATCCCAGCATGCATCCATCTCTCGCGATTTCTCTCTCATATCACAATTGGCAGGGAGAGACCTCCATTCGAATCATTTTGATCTGCAGCATAGTTTTAGAAACAGTTAATCACACCCCTTCCCCAAAGTGCTCAATCGAGTAGTAGAGATGAAAACGTGAAGGCAGGTTGTTTTCAGGCGCTGTAGACATGAATGAGGCCAGGGATGGACAGCAGACCATCTGGTGCCTTGGACCACGGCGCCACAGAATCTTTGCAGCGATCAAGACGACGGACGCACCAAGGCGCAAACCGCTGTGATCCTTTTTGTTCCGAGGAGCCTGGCTGACGACGGTGAGGTCAAGATGAGGCATCAAAGCTGGACAGTAATTGAAGAGGAATGACAGAAAGATGCATTATTATTATGTAGAAAGGAAAAAAAAATGTCATAGCACCCAAATTATACCAAAGAATTTTGAAACAGCTTAATTGTAATTTGCAGATCATTGTAGGTTTCTCTATAATTATTTTCTTTCTGGTTAATTTCTTTTTTGACAGTGCACAATTATTTCAGAATTACCGTATTTTCCGGAGTATAAGGTGCACCCGAATATAAGCTGCAGCAACTTATTTATGCAAAAAAAAAGGCTTAAACCGCAGTTTTCTATCTTGGAAAAAAACCCCAGATTGTTAAAACAGTGCCTTTTAACACGGCAACAACTTGGCTCATTAAAACAGACCAGACCCAAGAGAGAAAAAAAATCAAGATTTATTTTGCGTATTTTCTGTATAACTGAGGAGCGCCCCTACTGGTGAAAGAAAAATCCACATAAAAGCCGCACCAGTGTATTAGGCGCATGGTTCAAAACCGAGGAAAAAAGTAGCGGCGTATAGTCGGGAAAATACGGTAAATATTACCGACTAGATTAAACCATAGTTCCAAGAATATGCTTGAAGTACGATTGGTATTTTACTCTTCTAAAAACAAAAAATACAATTAAAAAAATCGCATTAAAAGGAGTATAATAGAAGCATGTTTTCACTTGTAAATAAAATGTAAAATAACATCATTCATGCATCCCAGTTTCTAAACTTCTCATTACAACATCCAACATTAACACGGCAGTCACACCTGCTCGTTATTTCAGGCAACTAGAACTACTGTATGAAATACATCACTTGCATGGCAAGCACTCTAAATGTTATGGTGCATTTAAACACTTTCTTTACAGCCATGCGGACAGAAAGATGGGTGGTTAAGGTCTTCTCGTGAGATATACGTCTAAATGATAAGTAATATTGCGATTGATTTCAAATGTTAGCTGCCGAAATACCAATAATTCGGAGAAGCCCTGGCAGTGTAACAGTGAACAGGAGGAGTCGGAGACAAAAGCAACAACGTGACATGATTCGAAGGTTATTTTTATACCCATGTCAGATCTTGTCAGATCATATCCACAAATAGACTAACAATCAGAGATGGGCATTCCGTCCCAGGAACAGAATAGTTAGTCCATTGCTCTTGGAGGGACGGCCATTTTGGGGATGGGAGGACGAGAAGTTTTGTAAAAAGGACGGACTAAGCAAGGACGGAATTGGGTTTTCGTCCGTCCCTAACCGGGTCGAGTATAAAATTAAAATATTTGTACTCAGCGTAGAATAAAATCTTGTCATGCTGGTGTACTGGCCCTTTAACTGAGAGTTCACCTGAGAGAGAGCGACTGAGAGAGCGTGAGACTTGAAGTGGGCGATACACGCTGCTGTGTGAAGAAGCAATTGAGAGCCAAAATGAACATCTTAAATCGCATTTCATTTGAGGAAAGGGATGAAGTGCAATAAATAAAGCCATTTTTTTTTTTTTTTTTTTTTGAGCCGGGGGAGGGCGAACTGGTGAAATGCGAGGACAGAAGGTATTTAAAAGCACGAGGACTGATGGGGACGGAGGACGATTACTTGATAAATAAAGACACAGGGACGATGGGCTAGGAAAAATGAATTTAAAAAAGGTATGAATAGAACAAAATTTTTTTTGTGTTTGACGGATCAACCCTGCGCAAGAGAGCTGAGGGACTACTTGCAGCTCGCTTCAGTGTTGATGCTTTTGAGAGCTCACAAATCAACGTTCTTCTTTCTTATCAGCCGAGTACCGGATATGTGTGAGCAAGATGCAAAGAAAGCAGAATCACCTGCTTGTCTAATTGCATAAAGTGAGAAAAAAAATGGGTGTCTGTAATTATACATGGTCATGCGTGGGTGCTTTCCTGAAACAGCCTTTGAGGGAGGATATGCCTTATTGTCTTGCAGTCATTAAATATTAACGCAGCCATCTAACCTGCCCCCCACTGAGGTCTGATTGAAAATGTTCAATATTGCAAATAGGACAAGAGAGGGTCACCTTAAACTGGGTTCTCCTGCTGAGATCATACGTGGTTAAAACAAAGTCGGAGGAAATGAACCAGATTACCGTATTTTCCGGTTGCTAATTTTTTTTCTTCGATTTTGTACCATGCGGCTAATCCAGCGGTTTGGCTTTTCTGTGGAATTTTCTTTCACCAGTAGGGGGCGCTCTATAGTTCATAAAATACGCTAAATAAATCTTGTTGGTTTTTTTTTCTCTTGGGTCTGTTCTGTTTTAATTAGAAAAGTCGTTGCCGTGTTAAAAGGCACAGTTTTAACAGTCTGTTGATGTACCTTTAGGTGCATTCACAGGACAAAATCGTTCTGTGCATGCAGTAAACAACTCATTTTTTTCAACATAGAAAACTGCGGCTTGTATATCTTTTCATTTATTCATTTATTTATTTAATAAATTTTTCATTTTTATTTCTTTCCCAAAAAAAGAGCTGCTGCGGCTTATATGCAGGTGCGCTTTATTATTCGGAAATTACGGTGCTTTATCCACAACAGCTTGAAGACTTTTAGAGAGATCAGCTCATGAAAAACATTTTTTTTTTTTTTTCAATACCACCCGCTTCCAGTCGGAAATCAGCTTTAATGCAAAGCACTGCAGGGCCTATAAATTCAATCTGAACAGTTTTGAAGAAAGCATCTGAAGGAAGACTACATAACGGCATCTAATTGCAGGATTATGGACCCTCGTGGAAAAGAACAGACAGTGACCTTCGTTTGCCAGTCTTCTTCTTCTTCTCCAATTAATGTAAAGGAAATTTGAAAGAAGGGCAACAGAGGAGGAAGGAAAGTTCTTACCTGTCCCATAGCTTGACATTTCTGCAGTTGTTGGTGCAGCAGCCGGCTGATATCAAAGCTGTGTCGAAAGAAAGGGGAAAGAAGACAGCAGAGGGAAGAAGTGACGGAAGAAGAGAAATAGGTTTAGGGATGTTTCTTTCACATGGGAGCGACGCCTCATTAATCTAATGATTTAGATATGACATGTGCTTGGAGTGCCACGAGAAGCAAAACGCCTCATAAATAAAACACTGAGATGTCGTGCCACCGGTTTTCATCCGAGGAGCAATGCAGTGTGTGAAGGGGATATACTTGTGATGTGTTGTTCTAGAACATGACAACTATAATTACGACATGAAACGCTGATTGAACCAACCGGTGTGTCATTTTAGGGAATACCTATCTTTGCGGTTTTGACAAGAACAGATGATACTCTTTCATGTCTGAGAATCTCGGCTCAATCTGGGAGATGATTAAAATGTAGTGAGTTCAAAGCAACTAATTCTGTCGACCATCACGTCCGATATTATTTATTTTGCGCACAAACTGAAATGTCGAAATGACAGTTGAAAGGCTTAAGGTTGCAGTGTGGGATTCCCATTTAAAGTCATATCATCATTTCAAGGAGCAAATGCCAAAGCGCATCCTGAAAAATCAATGAGCCGCCACGCACACACACACACAAATAGCATCTCAGTTTGAGGTTGCAATAAGATATCCTGTTAATAATGATGCAGCCATGAGGAACCGGAAGTCTGGGATGTACGTACTTGGCTGCACTCTATGCAGGAAATGGGGGAAAGAAATTGCAATAAAAATAAGTCAGCGCGTATAGCTAATATAAGGTTGGCACATTATTTACTGAAGGTCCGTCAATTGGTCACAGCCACAAAGACTCACTATCGGGGTATGAAGGCGGTCTCCAAGTACCCACTTTGCAGCAGGCAACTTTACATGATCAGAAATTTCTGATTTCTGAAAAAAAAAAAAAAAAGGAGAGATTTGCTTGCAGTTCCTTATAAACATACAAGTTACACGCTTAATTTGTTCTGTGATCCATTTGTTACCCGAAACGTTCGTAAACCGAGGTAACTTTTCCCATTGAAATGAATGGAAATGCAACTAATCCATTACAGGCCCCAAACTATGCTTACATTTTATGATCAATACTATATATATATATATATATATATATATATATATATATATATATATATATATATATATATATATATATATATACCAATGACAACCAAAGTCAATTTCTACACAATACCCTTATCGACGATTCACGTAACGGATTTTTGTTTGGTTGTTTTTGTGTTTTGTTCTTTTAAAACACCCGTTGGACAGGTTTTGGCGGATTTCGTTATGGGCAGTGAGTCAACGTCAAAATAAGATTTAATGGGATGTGGCAGATGTGTCAAGGGAAAGAGTTTCAGTGTCGGTCAGAGCCGGAGTGTATAGATAACATGATTATCCCAGAATAATATGGACCTTAGCGTAGCCCTTTGAATTCCTCCTCCAAAAGATTATCTCGGAAGGAATTCATTGAAGATATCAAAAAACATTTTTTGGAGGAGATTTCCACCATAGTTTGATGAACGTAAAGAGAATAAATTGATTTAAGGGGGTGATGAATGACGTCTACACTCATGTCTTAAGCCTCTTTTATCTGTCACCCATCCTCTCTGCTATTCTCTCAATTTGCAGGATCAATGCAAGGTAATTTCACATGACCACGATTCTCAGATCTCTGAAAAAGTGCAGCCTAAATTATTCAAGCGGGCCGGACAGGGAAGCCCATGCCCAGATGCAGGATAGATCACTGACCTTTTGTTCAGAAAGAAGTCAGTCAGTCTGTCAGGCTGGTGTACTCTCTGGCTGGGAGGCGAGATACTTGAATGTATACTATTGAGACTTTAAAGCGTTTATATCAATCAAAAATCAACTTTTTTTTCCCATCACCTAAAACAACCCCAAAGTGGCGCTTACGGCTCACGTGTTTTCTGAAGCCGAGCCATGATTGGTCGTTAGCTGAGCCCTGAGCAACTGTGATGTCATTTTCAGCAGACCGAAGTGACAAAATGGCTGCCCCCTGAGATGGCTAAAAACGGGTGGATTTTGCGGTTTAACTCATATTCCACAAAGATAATATTTATTAATCAGAATACAATCGAAGGCAAATAGAACATTATTGGGGGGTGACTTCCCCTTAAAAAAAAAAAAAAAAAAAAAACGATAAAATTGTAGGTTTTTTTCATTACATTGTAATTAATATTCAGTACGTTGAGGAAAAATGCAAGTCAACAAAACGAAAATAACCGACAGAAAAAAAAAAATAAAAGAATATTATCCATTATAATCGTATTTCCTTTTCTGTGTTGTCTCACTAGACGGTAGAGAGATAAGAGCATGAAGCTCACTGAAGTAGAGCTGGATAATTGGAGCCCCGTTGGCTGATCAAGCCTGAGAACACTGTGTATGTTTTGCGTGTGCAGTTCTTTTGCCTTTCTGCTTTTATGGAAGCATGCACACATTTTAAAAGACAACACATTCTCTTGCAAATGTATTTTACGCCGATTCTATTCATATTCCACAATATCTTCAAAGCATTTTAATGTTGTTTTGTGTTTGCACGAAATTTGTGTGCGAGTGATAAGTGTGTCCAATTTGATCTAGCTCTGATGAAGATTTATTTTTTAACAGGACATATGAAGCAAGCTGGATACTAAAACTAAATACTCCTTGAGATTTACTGTGAGAAAAGTCTGCTTTTGTTTTCGAGATCTACATTAACCAACAATTTCTACACAGGTCTATTTTGTCAGCTGTATTGACAGAGGTTAAATATTTAAGCAAACGTTTGCAATATAAACTACAGCTTTTTTTTTCTTCCGATTTTATTATGTGAGCAAGCGACAACTCGATGCTAATGAATAAAACATGATAAAGGGCATGCCATGGGGAAGGTGACGAGCGTGCACTCCTACTGAATTGTTTCAGTATTTATGTAAGGTTTAAATGTGCTTGGCTACAGAACAATGGATTGAAATTTCACAAATATAAGGACCACTCCATCACACAGAACCTGAGAATCATCTTGAAGGTTACATTAGGTGCGGGGAAACCAATGGCGGGCCGTGCATTTCACACCTGGGCCTTCAGTGAAGTCCTACTTAGTCCGACTTGAATAAATACCCCTCATAATACCATCATTTATGACACCACGGCTGGACAAAAAAAATAAACTGACACAGACTAACGCACTTGGACCGCCTCGGCATATATAAGGGCGAGCTTCTCTTGAAAATGGCTGCAATTAAATCCACACTTTTCCCTCTTTCGGCCATTGTGGGTTAAAAAAGCAAGAATATATTTTAGATTTTCCAAGCGAACGTTGAATAACAAGACACGTATGCACTTTTAACGTAACTGTAACCAACGAGTGATCTGATTGGCTATCACAGCTGTCTATCAATTTTAAGAGCCCGTTCAGTCACACAGCACAGACGCCCGCACAGGTTCATTCTGAAGGTCTTGGACAAATATTACGGGCCCCACTGATATGATGAAATCTGCCTGGCAACACAAGCTAGCTGAATTGTCATTGGATAAAAATTCTCACCTGAAAATTATAACACTGGGATATAATATGACAATGTGAAAAATTATTATATATATATATATATATATATATAAAATCTTCTATGCTGCTGAAAGTCAGCATACTATCATACGACGCATAACGAAATCAGCTCCCCCCTCTGCAGTTCCACTTCTCCTTCACTCATAATCTGATCATCCGATACCTCCAGACTGACAGCTCTCAGGATGGCACTCAACTTCACCTCAACCTAACGTGACACACACACAAATACGGTGACTGCGGCTGACTTTAGGACGGACAGACACAGTTTCCCTCCGGTCCAGTCGTGCCCCTGCTAAATGACAGCGCTATGTCTAAACTTCCAGTTAATTACCTGGCCTCTCAAGCTAATTTCCTTTCAGATCACTGAGCCATTCCCCATTGGCACTGTCTAAAAAGGACAAATACCCTTCTTCAGTCCACTGGGTTTGCGTGTCTACCGGATGACTGGGGTTATTGTGGAACAGTTGTCACATACCTCAGGGCTTTGTGCTGGAGTGATGCTAGAACACGGAAAGCTGCCTGCTCGCTAACTCGCACAGCTACGACAGTGAAAATATTCCGAAGCATCTTTGCATTCTTAATGAGCTCATGAATTATGAATGGGTTGTTTCTATTCAATTTTATTCTTGACACCCGTCAAATCTTTAGAGTCCAATGGGACGCTTAGACACTCAGTCTCAATATTTTTATTTCGAAGATCGGAACTATATCCCGCCATCCAACCTGATTATCATTTAACTTTACAAAATCCCATTCGTATTCTTTCTAGGGACATCAAACACTTTGATCCAAGTTGCGACTGCAACTGTTTGGAATTAGTATTTACCACACAACAAAGAAGCAGAATGACACCGCTTGTAGCGTCCAGGAAGCGCATTAAGGAGACGAATTTCGCTGCATCTTGCTTCAAAAATGACGACGATCTGCATCTGAAGTAGTGAACAAAATGCCTAATCATGCGCTCCTTGGCTAATGGCTGCTTTAATGGCTTACGGACAAGGTTGTTGGGGATGATTCATCTCAGGTGTGATTACATATTCAAATGCCAGGATAGCAGTTAAAAGTAACATTTAGATACACATCCACCTTGAGAAGCTAAGATCACTTTTTAGTGCAAGCAAAGGGATTGCACATTGAATTTAAAAGTCAAATGACCTGCAGCAGACGTTTGAAACTTTATGCGCTTGAATAAGACAATGAGGACAATAACATGCTATTGTTGCAAATTCACAGCATCGTGAACGGCAAAGGCTGACATAATAACAGTCCAGATGAGGCTTTCTGCTAATAATACTAATCCATTAGCGTTGCAGAAGCCAAATGCTTCCCTAAATCCTTTCATACGAGCAGCTGTGACAAACATTTGGGTTTCTTCGTGAGTCTCTAAGGATGTGGCACTCCACAATTTTATCGGGGGAAGCTTTCCATCCAACAAGTGGACAGACTGGAGGAGGAAGAAGAAAGAAATACGTGAAGGAGGCGGGGGGGGGGGGGGTAGCCAGTAATCCACTCAAATACATATTCAATCCTCTTTCCCTTGCTTAGCCTGCCAATCAGTATCCTCCAGCATCCTCCAGAAATCGTGCTTTGTAATCATTTTTTTTTTCTTTCTCCAACTAACAGCTGATTTTAACACTGCAATCCAATTATGTTGGAAAGAAGAAAGAGAATGACTGAGATTACACAAATCTTAGATGCATCTTCTGCAAAGTTGGCTATCTCATGTAGCTAGCATTCCATAGGATTGTCCATCGTGACCTGCTCAAAGTAGACAACTACAAATTCCACAATCAAGTTCTTCTTTATTTTATTTTTTTTTAATTTGGGCCAACTGAAAAATGGCTAAAAACACATTTGTGTATCACAAAAGGCTTTCCTTTTTTTTGGTATTTATTTATTTATTTTATTTATTTATTTATTTATTTTTTTGGAGCCTATCCTAGCAAAGAATCTCAATTATTGGATGATTATTTATGGAGACAATAACAAATTGTTATACCTTTATATTGAGATGCATTTTATTTAATTTCTTTTTATTTTCATGTTGTTTAGTGCACATTGTGTTTTATAGGTCCTAAAATAACTTCAGGACCTGCATTTGTTCTATTATATGTACTTCTGTAGTAATTGTCAAATCCTCAAAAGCCTTATTAATAGAGTGTCTCTTGTGTTTCGGATGGGAGAGAAGGATTATTCTTCGTGTTTACTTAGCAAAAGTCGAGTTTTTAGTGAGAATGCAATTATTTTTGCTCCTGCTGCTGCTGCTGCTGCAAAGATAAAATAATAAAATAATAACACGCGTGATAAGCCTCACAGAAGATGCAACAGCAGAGCAGAGGTCGGAGTGTTGTTTTTTTTTGTCCCGAATTTAAAAGGCTTAAACTTGTGCACTGTAGAGTGCCACATGAACATGAGACTTTGATTTGTCAACAACAACACAGCTACAGAGACAGCCGTCTCACAAACTCAAGCACGCACACACAAGTTCATAAAAATTGAAATAATACTGCGCAAAGAGCTTACAGGATAATCCCAGAAAGTGGAATGTACGACAACGTCATAGGAATTAAATTCCTTCTTCGTCCAAAAAAAAAGAACATGCAAGGATTGGGTGTATTTATTTTCGCTTGAACTGTCGCTTCCTCTTTTCATCTAAAAAAAAAAAAAAATCAACGCGTGGTGAAGTGAACATTTGAGGTCGTTCATTCATCATCCAATCTCAGAGTTTTTCAGTCAGGGTTGCATGTCATGAGCTGAGTGAAAATGATGTTTTGCTGCTGCGTCTTTATCAAGCCGGTGGCGACCGAGCAGTCCCAGAGGGGTCACGCTCTCGGTAGATAAGCCACCATAGTGACAAATAGCCATTAGAAAATATGACTTTATCACAAGTCATCCACCGTAATGACTAACTCATGCGAGCAGGCTTAATGAAGTCCATATGGACCTGGATAAACACGACTCGCCGCACATGTTTCTCTCTGAGCTCGATTCGCAACTGCTTTGCCACTTGGCGACTCACCAGAACCGAAAGCCAGCGAGTGCCCCTGCGCACTTCAAGTTGTACAATGAAAGAAGTCATAAAGGCAACGCCCTTTGCAAAGATATCAGCCAAAGGACGATATACAACGTGAGGGCGTGCACTTTCGCCACAAGCCAAAGAAGAACAGAAAGATGAGCCAAATGAAAAGTGGTGGGCGTCTTTGCAATAATCCACTGCAATCCAAAAGAGATTTCAAAATGACAAGGGGAGAAGCAAAATAGCTCAACAAGGATACAGAGCAATTTACGTTTTTTGTTTTTTTTTTTCCAAATGACTACATTTGTGTCTTTATTAGTGCAATAGGAGGGTAAAGGGAAATTAAATTATGTATGTTTAGAATACATCATGAAATGAGCCGTATTGTGTTTTGGGTTCATTTTTTTTTTTTGTAGAGACAACGACACATTTCTCCTTGAGACAACCTTTCGTGTCGGCCAGCTCTGTGCCACTCAGCACCTTTCCCCCCCCCCCCCGGACTCCAGAAATGATTATCAGTCACTGTGGGGTATTTTAACAGCAGCCAACTTGGTCGGCTATTTTTGATATCATCCCACAATTTGATACCCTATGCTCAAGGAAATAACTTGCTGGGTGAACGGAATAAATGAATGGAAAGAATTGCCACCGAATGAAAATGCTTTCATTACGCTAAATACAATTTTGTTGAAGCAACTGATTGTAACTATTTTGAGTGAACATTAAAACATGTGACACGTTTGTTAGGAAATAAATACCCATATTGCTTTTTCTTTTTTCTTTTTTTTTTGGTATACTCAGAGAAAACCCGCTCATGTGCAGGGAGAAGATGCTGACGCCGCAAAGGAAAGCCAGAGCAAAAAATAAATTTAAAAAAATGCAAATTCTACTTGATTTAATAATGCTCACTGTGTAAACATCATTGATTACCGATTACATGTTAGATTTAAATAAATGAAGCAGGTTGCTTTTTTGGGGGTATAAAATTGACCATGGACAAGAATTTTGCATGTTTGCCTCACTCACAAACTACGAGGAAGAAATCTGTTCTCAAGTGTTACATTGTACAATCATGGGTTCATTATTAAATTAACTTCAGGAATTCCACTTTTTTTTTTTAAAGAATTATTCTAAGTAGAGGTTGTGTGCATTTGGAGTGTGTACAGCATACATGTCACAATTTAATTTTAAAAATCATTTCGCACGCATTTTTTTTTTCCCTTTAAAGGGCAAGTCATCCGAAAAATTGCTCTATGCAGCCCGACTAGTCTTCGTGTTCCGATTAATATTGCATTTCTGGAGCAAGCTTTGATTGGTCGTTACCTGAGCCCTGAGCGACTGTGATGTCATTTTCAGTCGACAGCAAGTGGCAAAATGGCCGCCCCCAGAGATGGATAAAAAAAAAAAATGAGTGGATTTTGCCGCTTAATACTTTCCCCTTAGATGCCACTTTGCTTTCTGAATTAATCTGTCTGATACTGCGTTTGCGAGGCTCTCAAATAAAATGACAATATTTCATGACATTCAAAGGATTCCTTCAACGTACCATTCATCCCGTTATAGATGCTCCGATGATGGGGTGACAACTCATCTCCAGCTGACCTCCTCTGTGCGTCTCTAATCGGGCTGCCAAACTTCCCATGGTCAGGACTCAAACTGTATTGGTGCCGATGAGTCTCCGGACTGCCTCCTTGGACAATACAACTTTTTTCCACATGCTCACTGGTCCCTAAATGCGTATGGCGAAGCTCAGGGCTCTCACAACCGGTACTGCTAATGCTGCTCCTGTGGTGCCTCTGGTAGAGGTCACCGCTGCCACCCTGGCTCAGGTAGTGCTGCCTCTGGCCTAAAAGAAGGTCAGAGCTGTAGTGCTTCGGGTGCTGCTCCGGACTACTCCGTCCCACGCTCCTTCCATATTTCTCTGGGCTCAAGCCTCGCATGACCCGGTGGTCAGGTACTGATATCGAGCCGCAACGTGGTCGACAGAGTTGGGGCAAAGTGTACGGGTACTCCAGACTTGTGCTCCGGTTGCGCCCGGCCGGGTGTTCGGGGCTGGACACCTCCCTGTCTGCCATTCCGCCTCCGATGGCACTGATGCTGCTACATCTCGGTTTGTGCGCCAGCTCAGGACTGCCTTTGTCCCCGGAATTTCCAAGACCGCTCACTCCCACGGCCAGGTGTGTTTGCTTATGCTGATGGTGATCTGAGCTGTCCGCACTCCCTGCGCTAGAGGTGCTGCTCCCATCGCCAACGTCCCTCATGAGGAGGCCCTGCCCAGGAACCAGCAGCAAACTATTTTGACTGTCTATCGAGTTTCGGGACCCCATGCCCATTCCGACACTCCCGCCAGTTCCTCCACCTCCACCTACGATTCCTTTGTCCTCATCCAGGAGGAGACAGAGCTCTTTCAGCTCCAGGTTTTCGCGGATGACCTCGTCCTGTCGAACCTCTAATTCCTTGAGTTTTTGGAGATAGAGGGTCACCTCTTTGCGCATAATGCTAGAGCTGTAACGGCCCAGGCGCTGCCACTCCCTGGACACTCGCTTTCCTTTCTGGCGGTCATCGTCCAGGAAGCAGCACAAGTCTCGCAGTTCACGGTTGTCTTCCTGCAACTTCTGATTGATGTCCTGACAGGGAGAAATAGAAACATGAGAGGCAGGCAGATTTATTGGCGTGCTCTTCCAACCCAAGGACTCGCAGCATTGTGAATGCTAATCGGAGCTAAACGTGTGTTTTGAAACAATGTAAATTCGTTTTCTGTGTCGAAGTGCAGTGAATTACAGCGATTTCCGATGTAATTCCACTGATTTGAAATTATATTGAAATGAAACCCTAATTCTTTCTGTCCTCCCTCACAGAGCACCAACTCACTGTGTGGCATTCATTACAGAGTACATCAGAAATCTCTGTCGGAGCCTCACCCTGAGCTATCGGATAACCTTGGTGTTATCCCCTTAAACTCAACCTTCTCACCTCTGGCATAGATTCCCCTTCTTTCCACTTTGTGAAACAACTTAACTCTCTCTCTCTCTCGCATTCCTATAGCTTCCAGCTCTTTCCATTGTAATTAGGTAGCTTGGATGGGTGGGGAGGTGACAAGGTCTCCTAGAAAGGCAAATGCTTCTCATGTGATGCTAAACCAGGCGAGCTTTCTGCTTTCACTTTAAGCAATGTCAACAATGTGCCACTTTTGTCACAGTTTAAGCACAAAAGATTAAATCGTTTTTTGAGGCTTTTGTAAAAAAAATAAATAAATACAAATTAAACACCATATGGCGACATGTTGTGTTACACTCTACAAAACATTGAATCTGAAAAATAAATAACGGTCCATTTTCTACAGGGAACCTGAAGGTGCATGTTTTTGGAATGTGAGAGGAGGCTGGAGTATCCAACCCACGCAAGCACGGGAAGTAAATGCAAACTCCATTCCGGAATGCCACAGCCCAAATTCTAACCCTGACCTAAGAACTTGGAGGTGGATGCAACCATCCGAACAGTATAAAATACAACTTTACAAACATGCCAGAGGGAGAGTATCTTGCTACAATGTGCACTTGGTCTATTTCTAAGATACATAGTGTACCATCTGGATAAGAAACCAGATACAGGCCCACACATTGGCACAATGAACTTCAGGATAACCTCGAGACTGACACCATGTTTGCAGCTCATCAAGCCCACTACTACTGTGCATGCACTCAGGTGCGCTGCAATGCTACAGCTACATGATCTCATCCCTCACGAAATGCTCGCCCCCTCACCTTCAGCCCCCTGATCTCGTTCAAGTGCAACTGTAAGCTACGATTGACCTCTCGGATGAGATTTCCGTGGTCCAGAATCACGCTCATCTTGTCGGCCTCGGAGCGTCTCAGACGCCTCACCAGGTCCTCCTTGGTCCACTTAAGCAAGTCCTCATCGGATAAACCGGAGACGTCGTCCGCCGGACTGTCGGTCTTGGCTATTGACAGCTGCACCTGAGGCTGGGGCGGTGGAGTCGCTTTCTCCATTGGCACAGCTCCTCCAAAGGGCGGAAAATACTCAGTGGGTTGCTGGTAGTCTCTGCTCGCATCAGCTCTCCGACTGACTCGTGGTTAAAGGTTATCGTCGAAACATCCGTGGCATAGTTAATCACCGCCGCCGCCTTTGCTCTCGACACGTCTGCTGCTCGGCACACTCTGCAGGCGCAACAGCTGACGATGCCGGCTGAGTGCTGCTGGGAGGACGCGGTGCCGTCACGGCAACATCCCCACGGTCGAGGTGGGCTCTGTGCGAACGGATGCCTCGCTTCCCTTTGCTTTCCCCCCCGCCAGCTACAGTTCGTGAAAACGTGAGGAATAATTAGTGAGGCTTCAGGATCACGCCTGCTCACCACACAATGAGAGCTAGGGAGGGGAGTCCGTGGTCAACACCAGTATAACGCTCTCTCTCTCTCTCTCTCGCTCTCTCTCTCTCTCTCTCTCTCTCTCTCTCTCTCTGTCTCTCTCTCTCTCTCTCTCTCTCTCTCGCTCTCTCTTTCTCTTTCTCTCTCTGTCACAGGGTTTGGCTGCTGAGTATAATAAAAAAATAGAGTAGTCGCAGCGCCATCTAACGGTCACTGTTGTTGTTTTTCATGCTTCTGTTGTATTTCGTTTTGCTTTTACTTGGACGGTCAGTTATAGCTTTTGACTTTCTACTTGAAAGCATGTTTTTTCCCCCGGCAAAGGGACATATGTTTTTGTAGTTAAAGTGAGATACTAGGTTCCTGTATGTTTTTTACGCTTCAGTTGAGACATATAGCCCAAATAATAATAATTAATAATTCGGTGCATTCTAGTTCTGCCCACAATTTGATCGTTCACACACGCAACGCTGCTGACAATATTGTTTACATTATTATATTCTGATGTCAGCACGTGACATCTTTACCGGTGATTTGCTTTTAATTTGGTGAAAGCATTGAGTTAGGACTGAATAAATAATAGATCTAGCTATTAAAAGTAACAGTATCCTCTGTATTACTGTTTTTTCTTGCAAAGTATCCGGGAAGCTAGAGGCAGAAGTTTTAAATAATGTTGAATGACTACTTTATAGAAATTCCGATTTTCACCTCGGAATGGAATGCACCATCACTAGCGTCGTATGGTCAGGAACTTCCTGTTCCGAGTGCATGCGGATCCGCCTACCTTTTGCGTCATTGATATTGCAACCAATCGGAACCACAAATACTTGGAGTAACACGTCACTTAACAGCGAGCACAAGCCGGCTGGTGGAGAGTGAATATCCGCAGTCGTCGCAGTCTTGTTCCCTATATTCCAATTTTTTTTAGTTGCTATTTTTTATTTGTTTTAAAAGAATAAACACCGAACCTTTTATACAGACGTCCCCCTGACATTAAAGGTAAGATTATGTTTGTATTCACGAGACAATTTGTAGCGGATTTGAGGGATTGTCAGAATGGAGGCTAATGCTAACTTTAGTTAGCACCGATGTGAAACGTTATGTTTTCTTTTATTTTACAAAATAAAGATAAATATGTGCGTTCACGGTACGGTTTTTATTGCCGTTCTGGCTTTTTTATTTTGTATGTAGGCGAAGACAAAGTGCTTCTACGTACGTGGCCTCGTATGTACTGTACGATACAATACTGTACTGTAGTTTTGGAAAACAAATCCTTTTTGCTTTTTTACGTCGTCTATTGAACTGGTGGCATTTCCTTGTAACGTGACTTTTTAGGTGTCAATGCTTGTAAATTACACTCGCTTATCGGTGAGGTTTTTTCGATATTTTTGTCTTCAATGTGTAATTTCAAGACTGAAATGGTCTTCCCGAATTGTATGTCATGTGTTAATATATAAAATTTAAATGTAGATAATTGAATTTCTGTTATTTATTCTTCAACTATTTCAGTCTAGTCTTTGAACGCATCTCCACAGTGTCCATAGGCAATACCGATTTAACAATAAATCCACAGAAATTGATATTTCGACAAAAAAGTGTTGTCATTTGTGAGCAAACGCATTCGATGTTTTTTTTTTATGACACGGGTGTATTTAGATGTGCCCAATTGCCTAATTGACAAGTCGAGTCCACATGATGTGTTATCACAAAATAATAATTTAAAATAAAAATAACAATTTACTCAAGGTTTTTTTTCTTCCCTCCACATTCGGCCTTGCAAACAGCAGTATGTCCTCAAGCATCAATTAGTTTCCTGCTACCGTAGAACATTACTCAATTATTTGCTATAGGCGTAACAAATTTTCACTTACACAAACAAGCAAAGGTGGAGTAAAACATTACCCAAAAAAAAATGTTTCACACACTCATTATAAGTCGCTGATCAGGTTTCTTGAGGATACATTTGTGCATCATGTTTTCAAATTAGAAATTGAAATGTAATTTAAACACCCTATTACAGCTGGTCTGAGATCAGATAAAACCAGAAACCGGTTTTGTGTGAGCGTGACTACTTCATATTATCTCTTTTCTCTGCTGAAGCTTGCTGATGGCCACCTACCAGGAATTTATCCAACAAAATGAGGACAGGGATGGGGTCAGATTCAGTTGGAACCTTTGGCCCTCCAGCCGCCTCGAAGCGACCAGGCTTGTGGTGCCAGTCTCGTGCCTCTTCACACCGCTTAAGGAAAGGCCCGACCTGCCCCCGGTCCAATATGAGCCTGTCATGTGCAGCCGATCCAACTGCAAGGCAGTGCTCAATCCACTGTGGTGAGTTACACCTGCTCAGTGTATGACAACATTTTTTTTTTTTTGCTGACCTGTTCTTATTGATCAACAAAGAGTAACTATTGTGTTTTCCATTATTAATATGAAGACCTAAAAGAAAATTCTCACATGGTACTTCTTTGAATGTGAGTTTTTTTTTTTTTTTTTCGCGTAATAACACATCGTGTACTGTACAGGTATAGGTACTCGTTGATACTGGTTCATCATTTGGAATACATGTCACAAAACAAAGAAAAAGGACATCCCGCTCTCCTGAGATGCACGACAACAGTTCTTATTTTTTTGTGTGTGTTCAAAAAATCTTCAGAAATCTAAAGAAAATAGGCACCCTGCAAAAGTCTAGATTTAATTGTACTATGGTCCTGGACTAGGACAGGATGTGATTTTCTTATTTTTTCTGTGGATTGAGCAGGAGTGAAAATCCTCTCCCGTGACACGCTCTCGTACAAATGGGTTTGTTTTTATCTATCTTTTACAGTCAAGTGGACTTCAGAGCAAAAATTTGGGCCTGTAACTTTTGCTTCCAGAGAAATCCAGTAAGTACTGAATACCACAGGATGTTTTGAAACATACATAACTTTATCTTACACATTATGTCTATGAACCAATTTGTATGTTTACAGTTCCCTCCGTCTTATGCGGGAATATCAGAAGGGAACCAACCAGCTGAACTCATGCCTCTATTTTCCACCATTGAGTACATAGTGCAGGTACAAACAAAACACATTTGTTCTGCGACTTCAGACATGGATCTAGTGACAGTGCAGTTTGTACCCTGCAAATTCAATTTTGTACATTAGCATACCACACTCACTGAAACAACACTGAACCTTGTGTCATTTTTCTCCGCTTTACAGCGTGGACCCTCAGCCCCGCTGATCTTCCTTTATGTCGTCGACACGTGCTTGGAAGAAGAGGACCTCCAGGCTTTGAAGGAGTCCCTTCAGATGTCCCTCAGTCTTCTGCCTCCCAATGCTTTAGTGGGCCTCATCACTTTTGGACGAATGGTCCAGGTTCACGAGCTCAGTTGTGAGATGATCTCCAAGAGCTACGTGTTCCGGGGCACCAAGGATCTCACCTCCAAACAGATTCAGGTGGGTGAAGTAAGCCACCGATGAATTAGGATGCTCACTGTGCCTCGTGAATCCCAAAAGTTGCGGTAGATGCAAAACGCATCTTGAGATGCTTGCTGAGGTGACGTCTCAGAATAGTTGCTGACACCAATTCTGAGAGCGGTTTGCACCTTTATTTCTCTTACTGTAAGAGGTTTCCCTGAAGTTCACACACCACTTGAAGCAGACTTTAGTGCCAACATTGGTTGTATGTACTGCTGAATACATCAAACATGTCTTACAACGAAATGTCTTTTTTTTTTTTTTTTTTTCCTTCAGGAGATGTTGGGTTTAACAAAGCCTCCTGCATCAGGACAGCCAGGACGCCCTCCTGCACCTCAAGATGCCGCAGCCTCTTGCAGGTATGAAGGAGAAGCAACACTCCCTTTGCCTTGTTTCGTTCGTGAATGGAAACTGTTTCTACAAATCTCGCTCTTTGAAATGACAAACATCTAATCTTTGCTTTTCAGGTTCCTTCAGCCTGTGCACAAAGTTGATATGAATCTGACCGACTTACTGGGTGAGCTCCAGAGAGACCCATGGCCTGTTCCTCAGGGTAAAAGGCCTCTCCGATCTACTGGTGTAGCGCTGTCTGTCGCTGTTGGTCTGCTGGAGGTAAACCACTCTCATTACCAAAGCCACAAAGTGAATGTTATTTTAGTTAGAAATAAGAAATCGAGCCAGTAAGTAAGAGAAGCTTTAGAACACATTTACAGTACATATCAAATTTATTAGCACATGTAATAAAAATGAGACCACAAATATTTGGGCAATCTTTAAAAAAAAAAAATGTTTGAGTGGCAATGTTCTATGTAAATACAGTACAAGGGAATATTAACTGTCGACATTTTTTCCAAGTGCACAAAACTTTACCAGATGAAGTTACTTTGGCTGAACTTTAGCCTCTTTGTGATGATTCCTCCACACGTTGCTGCTGTTCACGGCGATGCACTCTCTGCAGAATCGTTATCTTGTGCAGAAACAGTACATGTCATTCTCTGGCTCAAAGGCCGGCCGGTTGTGTTTGCCTTCTGTCTTTTCCCCTTAACCATCATTATCCTCTAATCTGTATGATTATGTAATGCAAGTGCAACCAACCACTCTCCTTCAGCCAAGCAAAGAGGCTTGATAAGATTAAATTTAGGTTTTGTCAGTGACTTCAGACTGAATTGTTTGTCCGGAGGCATGTTTGCCTGAAACCTGGGAGGCAGCACGGCAAAAAAAAAAAAAAAATGTCGTTCTCTTCCTTCTCTACTGTGAGCTCTTCTTTTATTCATGATGACACAACCTGAATTAAGCATGCAAGCGCATGTTTAAGCATCTTTGCATATTCCTGGGGGCTGTGTTTGCTGAAACGGGTTTCGTGGAAGACCTTGCTTTCCCATTGACATCAACAAGATTCCCTACCCTCAATTTGCGCTGCATTTTTATTAATGATACTGTAATGCAAAACGTGTCACTAATGGTATAAACATCTTATGTGTTAACTAAGCATGCAACTAACACTTGTAATAATTGAGTAATCTGTCAATTATTTTGGATAAAAAAAAAAGAGTTGGCAAAAATAAATGGATTTGTATGATTCAGTTACTGGTTTGGGCTGCAACATGTCAGAAAATGGCCAAAAATGTTGACCTCCAAAGTAAAAGCAGATGTTTGCAAATGTCTTATGTTGTTTCAACACTGAGGTTATCGGTCCGCTTTCAGGGAGGGCCACAGAAATCTCACAATATTTACTGTTAAGACGCTGAATTTTCAAGGATTTGGACCATTTTCAATTAAGTAAGGTCCGCAATCAATCACCCAAATCTGAAATTAATTATCGTTTAATTAGTTGTCAATTAAGTGATCGTTGCATTTGCACTGTTAGTTATTGGCTATTTAATTAAATGTGATTATTGTCCTTGACTCTTGCTACAATCTCTCAGGGCACATTCCCCAATTCGGGTGCTCGTGTGATGCTGTTCATCGGAGGGCCCCCCACTCAGGGCCCCGGAATGGTGGTGGGAGACGAGCTGAAGACTCCCATCCGCTCCTGGCATGACATCCAGAAGGATAATGCTCGCCACTTGAAAAAGGCTACAAAGGTGAGTCCAGAAATCGCTCATGATGCTCCATGACAACCTGCGTCCGACCAAACATGCCACAATAAATACAATTCCGATTCTTTTTGTCATGCAGTATTATGAAGCCTTAGCCAACCGATCAGCAGTCAACGGCCACAGTATTGATATCTACGCCTGTGCTTTGGACCAGACCGGGCTGCTGGAAATGAAGTGTTTATCTAATCTCACTGGGTACGTCAGCATCTGAAAGCCAAACACTCGTGGGTGTGGAATTGTTTATTTGAGTATTACGCACACAACATTATGCAAACGGATAAGAATTCCATTCTTCCTGGCTTTTGCGATTAATTCTCGTTCAGCGAGATATTCAGGAACCTTTTGAGTTTAAATGGAGTTGTAAAATCCATTTTGGGCTTGCCCCACTTGCTTCCAAATGTGTGGTCCAATTTGGCACATTTGTATTTTTGATGGACTCTTTCCAACTGGACTTACGCTCTATTTGCTTGCAGTTGGATACGTTACATCATGTATTTACTAGGCTGAGGGGAGCATGACGTGTGAGTGTTTGGGCCTGGGTGTTTTTCTTTTTGTATTTTGTGGATTCATTTGTGATCATTATTTTGTATATTATTATTAAAATGATGCTATCCTTTAAAAGTAATAAGTGAGGAAACCCTGCGGCTATGCCGTAATTTGCAGAGCCCGTATTGATCGGACCGGCAAATTGAGACATTACAGCCGATTTTATAAAGTGTGCAAACGATTGGCCAGGAAGTCTATCTCAACCACGGGAGCGAACACTCATTTCAGCTGAGCTCTCTGTAGTCTGCTGATGTTGACGTACATAAACTGCAAGTAGTGAAAAGATATCGATGGCAAACATGCAAATGGTCTCTGCTCTGTTCTCAGGGGACACATAGTGATGGGAGACTCCTTCAATACCTCGTTGTTCAAGCAAACCTTCCAGAGAGTTTTCAACAAAGACTATAACGGCGACTTCCGCATGGCCTTCGGCGGCATCATGGAGGTTAAGGTAAATGAGTGTTTTGTGCTCACAAATGAATCCGTTTGTGCAAAACCATGTTGAAGTGAATAATAATACAATATATTTTGATTTATAATAGCACTTTAACAGCTGCTGCTGAAACAAAAAGCTTTCCAGAACATTTAATAGCTACAAATGTTTTGCGCTGGGGCTACATTTCTGTTATCGCGTACTCCAAAGCTGAGCAAAAATGTGTCCTTTTTGTCTGCGCAGACTTCACGAGAACTGAAGGTTTGTGGGGCCATTGGACCTTGCGTATCGCTCAACTCAAAGGGCTCCTGTGTGTCGGAGAATGTAAGTCATTGTATTGTCTTGCTGTTATTTTGGTGGGGCGCTGTCATTCTTAACAATCCATTGTTTTGTGTAGGAGATGGGTGTTGGTGGCACAAGCCAGTGGAAAGTGTGCAGTCTCAGTCCTTCCACCACTTTGGGCATTTATTTTGAAGTGGTGAATCAGGTAGAACATGTTTGCTTGAGCCTCCAGCTCAGGAAGATCAATTTTGTTTTGACCGAGTAAACATATCGGATCACAGTTTATGAGTATTTGGCGATTTCATAGTGATGTGTTGTCTCTTTGTTTGCAGCACAATGCACCGATCCCGCAGGGTGGCCGAGGGGCAGTCCAATTTGTAACCCAGTACCAACACTCCAACGCTCAGAGGAGGATACGTGTCACCACGATTGCCAGGAAGTGAGAACACTTTTTTTTTATTATTCAGTGGATGCGACAGATTATGCAAGCGTACTTGGCCTGTCTGCAGCTCTATATTGGTCGAGTTTTTATGTCAATTGTCAGAAGATTACACTTCAAATAATTGTCACCTGGACCAGGCCTGTCAAGATAACTACTGGCTTGATTTATTGTTCTATAAATGAAATTGCCACACTAGGTTTTTTTCTGATAAATTGTCATTTCCGTGCGTGTTTGTTTCCGCACGTCATCAGCATTCAATTGTGCTGCTTCGTTCCATCTCCTGGCAGTCACCTTGCTTGCCACTGTGCGACTTGGCACACGCACACAAGGTGACAGATGGTATTAAAACAGCATACAAACAGAGAGAAAAAATAATTAAGCTCCTTCAATGCACTGTTTTATTCTGTGAGGAAAGCATCCTCAAATTTATACATTTGCACCTTTTGTTACTTTAGAATAACCAGTTTTATAAACCAATCCAAAAGAAACTTACATAATTATGTTTCAAAGAATTTGATTTTTACATAGATACGCTTTTTGTTTTATTCCCTCCCCCCCAAAAAAAGAATTGTTTGAATAATCATAATTTCAATTATTACCGAAATAATCATTTTTTTTCATAATGGAGCAGCCCTAGGCTGTAGTTTTACAGTTATAGTTTACGATTTCCCAACATCATGCATTTAAAACGCCCCATTACTCGCTTCAGAGCAAAAGACATGTTGCTCAGCGTGATCCGAGGAAACATTCCGAAGGAGATAAGCCATCTCGTTTTACTCTGCCATTACAGGCAGGTGGTTGCTATGTCCTAATATTTAAAGGCAATGTTTGTGATTTTATTTGATTCTATTTTATTTATAGGCAATATTCTTGAGAATCAAAAGTTAGGTGCTCTTAAAAAGGATGTTTGAATTATTATGCTGCAACATCGTTAAAGAAAAACAAAAAACATCAATGATACTCTCATTCATCTAATTGTTACTAGGGAAAAAAATGTATCCTCGTAAAAGAATGTTATTGTGACAGGCGTAACCTGCACCACACCTGTGTTCAATTACGCTCACAGTGTCCTCTTCCTTTGTGTCCCCACCCAAGCTGGGCGGATGCACAGTCCCAAATTCAGCACATTGAGTCATCATTCGATCAAGAAGCTGCCGCCGTGCTCATGGCTCGTCTGGGAGTCTTCCGAGCAGAGTCGGAGGAGGGGCCTGATGTCTTGCGCTGGCTTGACAGGCAGCTAATTCGCCTGGTGAGTGACTCATCGCACAATTTGAAGAACACTGCACTGATGATCCCGAATTAGAAATATGCTGTTCCTTTTTTTTTTTTTTTTCACGTGTGATTTCATGTCCTTACAGTGCCAAAAGTTTGGTCAATTCAATAAAGATGATCCGACATCCTTCAAGCTATCAGAGTCCCTGTCGCTTTACCCTCAGGTACGTTCCATACATCTGCAAGATCATTGTAATTTAAAAAAAAAAAAAAAAGGGACACTAATCTTAATTTACAAATGACGTCTTGTTGCAGTTTATGTTCCACCTGCGGCGGTCGCCCTTCCTGCAGGTGTTCAACAACAGCCCAGACGAGTCCTCCTATTACAGGCACCACTTTGTCAGGCAGGACCTGACGCAGTCGCTCATCATGATCCAGCCCATCCTTTACTCGTACTCCTTCTGTGGCCCACCAGAGGTCAGCCTTACGCATTTTAGAATATTGATTCTTCTGAGGTGTGGAGCGTTGTGCCAGCAAAATGTCATCATTTAAAAAAAATGAATAAATAGTAAATCAACATCTCATCAGCGATTTTTCTCCCCCCCCCTCAGCCTGTACTCCTGGACAGCAGCAGCATCCTTCCAGATCGAATCTTGCTGATGGACACTTTCTTCCAGCTTGTTATCTACCATGGAGAGGTATTTTACTGAATGTGTTCTTTTGCTTGAATTTATTCGAATGGAAATAAGAATTATAAGATTGTTCGGTTAGTTTTGGCGATTTTCAAAATCTCTCTGGTTTGATTTTGGACAGGTGACCTAACATTTCTCCTCGTGTCCATGTAACTTTAATGACATTATGCTGCAACTGTTTTCATTGACTTTTTTTGTCTCCAGACCATAGCCCAGTGGCGAAAGGCAGGATACCAGGAAATGGCCGAGTATGAAAACTTCAAACAGCTGCTTCAGGCGCCTTTGGATGACGCGCAGGAGATCCTACAGACGCGCTTTCCCATGCCGCGTTATGTCGATACAGAGCACGGTGGTTCGCAGGCTCGCTTCCTGCTCTCGAAGGTCAACCCTTCCCAGACCCACAACAACCTCTACGCTTGGGGACAGGTACACTTTTTAATTATTTTTTTTTTTTGCTGCAAAGCTTCACATATCTGTGTTTTGGCATTTGCAAATTCACACCTTACTAAATATTTGTGGGAACCCATCCTGTGCTGTCTGCTCCCTTTTTTCCATTTTATTTACAGTTTGTTTGCTCAGGCCAAAGCCATGTGTATATAAAAGGAAAAAAAACATTCTTATGGGTGTTCTAAAGCAGTCATTGTCACAAAAAAAGGGTGCTTAAAATGCTCATTAATCCAGTGATGGAAATTATGAAAATGGTGACGGATCATTTAATTCACGGGTGTCAACCTAATTTTTCCTCGCGGGCCGCATCATAGTTTTGGTATCCCTCGGTGGGCCATTATGGCAGTGAACCCATAGGAATCATCATTATCATATTATGACACGTACAACAATAGTTTTTAAAATCAGAATCCAAGAAAATGTGGTATATTTGACTACAGTTAAATCCATTTTAAAAGTGTGATTGGTAAAAAAAAAAAAAAAGCAATATTTTAATGTTATTAAAATTGAGGACAATTTAAAATTTTTGGTATTTTGCAAGAAAGGAAGTCGCGCATGATTAGCCTTCGTGGGCCACATAAAATGATGTGGTGGGCCGGATCTGGCCCCCGGGCCTTGAGTTTGACACCTGTGATTGAACTGGTTAACTATTTCCTAAATGGAACGGCCCCTCCTCCAATGAATAATTTTAAGATACGGAAACATCTCTAGCCTGAGATACTCCAAAGTAAAACTGTCAACAAATGCGTGATCATGGATTAGGTGACCTCTTATCCTAAATGGAGAGCAGGAAATGCATCAAATAGAATTAATCTCCAATTTGCCAAATGGAGGAAGATGTGGTGAATATGGCAACCTGAGATTGAGGTTGTCAAGAGCACTTGCATAAATTAATCTTCTTGACAAAAGCATTTAGTTCATTAAGTGATTCAAGGATTAACGTCAGAAATGAGATTGGATAGTCTGACAGAGTTGGGGGGGACACGCATCACGGTTTTTCATCATCTTTCTCTGCTGTCCGACGACAGGAGACGGGAGCGCCAATCCTTACGGATGACGTCAGCCTGCAGGTCTTCATGGACCACTTGAAAAAACTGGCCGTGTCCAGCTCCACATAGACCTGTCAACATCCCGACTTAACATGGGGTAGAATCCAAGGAATTGACTAGACATTCCCGTTCAGAGGTCTGCCTTGAAAATGTTTCTCTTTTTTTTTTTTTTTTTTTTCCCCCTCTGTCTCGACTCATATGTGAACTCTCCATTGCAAAAATATAGAATTCTCATTTTCTGTGTAATATTTGATATGACCTTTGACATGCAAAGTGATTCAAATGATGTTTTGTTTTCTTTTGTTTGTGTCATAAGTGTTGCAGCACACAAAGTGCTGCTTAATGCAAGTACATGTTTGCCTTGTCCGGAACTAAAGAAATGAAGTGTAGAAAATGTAATTAATCTATTAAATAAATAATGTATGTACATGTTACTGCCTCTTAAACTTGGACCAGACTGGTTGCACTTATTTGCTATTTGAAAGGGTGAAAAGTGCACCGGGGATTGCCCTTGAGTGTTTTCCAAGAAAATTCCATCAGAACAGATTATTGTTGCAAGGAATTGAAGTTTGTCTCGTCGTGTTTTGGACGATAAACATTTGGATTGATTTGGAACTTTAACTAAAGTCCATTCAGACCGTCTTGATTACCAGATGGTATTTTGCTGCACAGATATCTTTGTAATCAAACTTTAATTTAGTGAGATGAGACCGTTTGATTTCGGATGTGTCTGGATCCTTATTAAGGCTTGTCGCCTCTATGTGGCCTGTCCTCGAACCAACTTTAATTTTGTTTGAGGTGTCACACGTAGGTCACCATCCATTTGCATGGTGTGAATGGTTTGTTAAGGGAAAGGGGGAGGGGCCAATACCAGGAAGAGAGAACAGGCCCGAGCGCAGGGGACGGACCGGCAAAAAAGGGTCAAGTGCCCAGCTCGGGTTATTCATTTACGGGAGGCATGGTGGCCGACTGGTTAGCTGCACAGGCTTGGGCAAACTACGGCCCGGGGGCCACATGCGGCCCGCGAAATGTCTTAATCCGGCCCGCCAAATTTGAAAAAAATGAAATGAATAAACCTAGTTCATGTTTTATTTTCTATTTACTCTGGTGTGTTAAACACAGATAATTTATTGAAATGCTTTTGTTCATTTTCATTTAAAATTAAATGCATTTTCTTTTCTCCGAAGAGGTGAGGTTACCAAAACACTCCGTCCATCTGCTTCTGGTCCCTCTGTCAAATTTTAGAACCCATTGTGGCCCACCAACCAAAAAGGTTTGCCCACCCCCCTAGGTTAGCACGTCCGCCTCACCGCCCCCAAAAAATCTTCTTTGTCCAACCCTCGACACGTCCCTGCTCCCGTCAAACGATTGTCATGTCATTTGTTGCTACTGTACACATCCGCATGCAGCTGCAATCACACAACCGCTCGCACACCATCTACTGTCACTGTAAGCTGATTTCCGAGCACCCAGACAGTATGATTTCGAGGATCAGTGAACCACAGATTATGAGGACTAAGCCTCAAGGGCTATCTGTTTAGCGGAAAATTCTACTCTTAGCAGCTTTGAGGGTGAGTTGCCACAGAAATACAAATCAAGTCTGTGTCTATCAAAAGCTTAGGTCTAAAACGTTGCACTCTGAATCCACATATGCTTATAAGGTATTCAAAAGACAAATCAAAAAGTTGCAACGCTGCTCACGCTTAATCTCTTTTGACATGGATACTTGGGAAAAATACCAAAAGCTCCTTTTGTACCCGTCTATTTTTCCCGCTCGGAGCACCATATTGAATTTAGGACCATTTGTTCATGATCCCCTCAAGGGGCAATAATCATATCTCCGGTCCTGTCCAGTATTTTTAATCTGTTTGTTCCTGCTGGGACGCTGATGCATGCCAAGGCAGCAGCTGTGCTGACATTAAGTGTAACAAAAGAGCATTACAATGTCCTTGTGACCACTTTTTTTTTTTTCTTCAGTGATCATTCGTGATGCTCATGTCCATGTGACCCGCAGGCTTAGGCAAAGCTGTGAGGAAATATTTGCGTTTGACTATTTCCTATCAAATCCTAACGGATCAGTTTTCGTACGTCCGCCTGATGAATTACGTAAGAATTCTATATGGATTGCGCCCCAGCATATGGATTAACGATGATCTGCTGCTGTCATCGGTGGACGCGAAGAAACTGGATATTTGTGTATCGCAGGATATAGTTTCTATGTAAGAATAATAAAAAAAAAAAGTTTTCAATGGCGCTGTCAAGATTAGTCAGTTGCAGGCCACTGGAGAACTGCGCTGCAGGGAAAGTGTTTCTAATAGCACCGTGATCAATTTTGCAGCTATTCAATCAATCACAGATTATCATTGTTTATAATCCTTATAGTGTGCGTGTGTGTTTTAGTCATGCACTTTGCCGTTCAGTGACAATCAAGTGGTCATGGCATTCGTGCGGATATTTGAAATGGCCTACGCCGTAGTCTCGATTGAGCCCTTTGCGCTTTGCCTTCAAGTTAATTTTATTTTAAGTTTCGGATGTTTTGTGAGGGCGGAACGGTGGACATACTGGTTAGCACGATGGTCTCACCGTGCAGAAGTGCAGGGTTCGATTCCGGCTCTGGTCTTCCTGAGTGCAGTTTGTATGTTCCTCTTGTGCCTATGTGGGTTTTCTCCGGGTACTCTGGTTTACTCCCACATTCCAAAAAAAAGCAATGATGACATATATGTGGGACTGGTTGCCAACAATTTGCAGGGCATATATTGCAACCTTTCACACTCACATTTACATTTTTAGACAATTTAGTAATCAGTCAAAGCGGAGAGGTTATATAAGTCATTATGACTTGACATGATAAATATTGACTGAAAAAGAAGTACTCAGGCTACAACACCTGTGGATTCACCGATTAGCGTTTTTTTTGGGGGGGGGGCAAAGGATTTTTCTTGTTTTGTTTTTTTTTTTTGGGCAAAAACGCATCCACCAGAAGAACAGCTGCTCATGTTCGATTTAAAATTCAACATACTCGTCTTTCAAATAGACTTTTCCCATTGCAATGAAGTGAAATGCCATTAATATATAGCCCACCCACCCCCCAAAAAACAACACATTTTTGTTAAACTTTTTTAATGATAAATAGCACCGTAATAATCTGAAAGAAAATAGTTAAAAAGATGAAAAATAAAATTGAAACATAAATGACAACGTAAATTTAAACTGGATTTCTCAAGTGCAATTAACCATAAGTCCCCCCCCCCCCTGCCCCGCATGCTCGCGCGCACACTAAAATGAACTTTTGGTGTGCAGAGTTCACAGTGGCGCGCTATGACGTCACATCAAGCAGGGGGCGCACAAACGTCGTCATGACGCAAACGCGTGCGGATGATAAGAAAATCCCACACTGGGATCCAAGCAGGAGTCAAATCCTTAGACAACGTGACTTCCTTTCAAACACTCATTGGCCGCCGAGTGCCAAATAGAAGTGCCCAAATGCTGCAAACAAAAGTGACTCTTGGTCACAAGGACGCTGCGTGATTCTGGCACTTAAATGGATACTTTTGGAAACAGTAGAACGCTCGCCCTCACCATTTGATACATTTGGGAATATCGCCTCTCTTCTTCCTCTTGTACCCATGAACTGTCCGCCACCTCCTCCTCCTCGACAATGAAAACAACTCGCAGATGCAGGACTCTTCTGTCGGTGGGCTTGAACTTCTTCGCCTTGCTCTTCGCCATCACGGCTTTCATCACCACTTATTGGTGCGTGGGGACGCAGAGGGTCCCCAAGCCCAAGTGCAGCAAACTGCGGACCCACCAGTGCATCGACTACGGCGTCAACGAGACCGACCCGAACAAAGTGGTCTACAGCTGGGAAACCGGGGACGACCGCTTCCTCTTTCGACAGTTCCACACAGGAATCTGGTTCTCGTGTGAGGAGAACATCCACGATGAAAGTAAGATCACCAGGTGTGTGTGCGTGTGTGTGCAAGGTTGTTCGGACAAGCCTTGGCAGGGGCATGCTTCAGTTTTTCCCCGTCCAACATGACACTCATCAATCACAATCGAAATCTATTAAAAGATCTTATCATGAGAGGTGTAAAAATACACACTCGGCATTGATGTAGAAGTCCAGATATCTGTGAAAAAAAAACATAAATTGGTGAGTAGAAGTATGGCTTCAAAAATAAGTCAATGAAGCAAAATAAAAAAAAGGTCCACACTCTGAAATGTACTTACTAAAAAAATATTAAAATCAAACCAATTATTTATTTATTTATTTTTGTGAACATGAACTACTAGGGCTGAACTATAAACATATTCTAATCAAAATCCCAATGCAGTAGCATACAAATTTCAAATGTTCTAATTTTGGAGAAAAAAAATTGCCTCATTTGGTCGGTGGGCTTCTATCGGGTTGCAGGGTTCGGTTCCGGCTCCGGCATTTTCATGTTCTCCCCGGGCAAGCGAGGTTTTTCTCCAGGTGCTCCTGTTTCCTCCCAAATTCCAAAGACATCGTTTTTTTTCATGAAACATGAAAAGTTGAAGTGATAAAGCCACAGATTTTTGGGGGGAATTAGCTAAATAAACTCTTGTTTGACTAAATTTAAGTCTAACCAATAAGGCCAAAGCATTTCTATATAACGAATCTGATCAATTTAATCATAATTATCTATTGCCTGTGTATGTTAAAAATGCAAGGGAAGAGGACTTGCATATGAAAAAAAATGCATTTGCAGTATTTTGGGGGGAATCTCAATAAGATAATTTTTTTCAAAATCGTTCATCCCTAGATTTGACAAACAAAAAATGTGAAAATAGGTAGCCTAAACTAAAAGAAAAAATGAAAAAAATATTTGTATGTGTTTTTTTTTTATTTCATTAGATGGCAGAAGTTGGTGATTTAAGCTGACACATTAAATTACAAGTTGTCAAAAAATGCAGTATAGTCGTACTCAAGTAACTACACATCCCTGAATAATGTACTTAAGAACAGCAATAAAAACAAATGTATTCTGCGGGTCCAATACAAAATTCTTAATTATTTCCTAACTCCAATTTTTTCTTCACAATAATGTGATGTATGCACCCACAATAATCTAAATACAACATTGTGATCTGATTTATATTCCGTTTGTGGAAAATTAGTTTAGCAGCAAAAATCCACCCGTTTTTATCCATGTCAGGGGGCGGCCATTTTGCCACTTTCTGTCGACTGAAAATGACATCACAGTTAATCAGGCGTCAGGTAATGACCACTCACGGATCAGCCGCTTCATTCATATTCCACAAACACAATATTAATCAGAAGAATGCGTTCAGACTTGTGTTGCTGCATAGAACATAAAACAATATTTTGATTTGACTTCCCCTTTTGAAGAACAAGAGAGAAGATTGAGTGTGAAGCTAACGTGTGCATTTAGAGGTCATAACAAGCAAGGTCAAAGATGCTCTCCTCTGTAGCTGGCGCACTGCTTCTAAATCTGAAATAACAAGTGGAGTCCATTTTTCTTTCTTTTTTTTTTTGTGAAGAAGATGAGTTCCGACCTCCGCTGCACTTACTTTGTTTCGCTCAGCAACAACAACGTGCATTGAAAAGATTCCTGAGGGCATTGCTAGGACATGTCTATCTCATCAAGTGGCTGTACGATGGAAGGGGGAGCTGAGACAGCTTGAGTTAATAAGGATTACGTAACAGCGGCCTTAATGAATTTTTCCTCAAAACAGCTGTTGCCAGCCTCCGTCTACCTGATTAAAGTGTTTCTTTACAACAACTCCATCAACAAATTCCACTTAGAACATGAGGCATCTTTGTTTACTCCGCCCAAGGCTTGAAGCATCATTGCAAATAGGGTCTTATTTATTTATTTTTTTTGCGAAAATCAACGTTTTAATTCCTCTGTGAAAGGAATGACGGAAGAAGTTTGAGTGACTACAAGGCCTTTTATTATTTTAATTATTCTTCACATTTATGTCATATTATATTCCAGTGTTGTATTTTTAGGTGAGAGTTTTTATCCAATCAGAATTCAGTTGGTTTGTGTTGCCAGGCAGATTTTATAGTACGCCTTCAGACTTGCTGTGAATGAGCTCCTAGAGTTGATGGATAGTTGTGATCGCCAATCAGATCACAAGTTGGTGACAGCGAGTCTTCTCGAAGGCCTCACGTTGAAGATGCGAACGTGTCCTGTCATCACTTTTGAGAGAGCAGCGCTAAGCGGAATCAACAAATCCACACCATACTGTCTTACTATTATTTCTCCAGCCGTGGTGTCATAAATGTTGACATTATGAGAAGTATTTATTCAAGTTTTTTGGTTTCAGAAATGTGAAATAAAAAGTCATCCTGTGTGCCTCATCACAGCAGCAACAAAATGTAATTGTGTTATTCTGCGTGATCCTAGGTGAGCGATGTCGCAGTTTCATCGATTTGGCTCCAGCATCAGAGAAAGGCGAGTGTTCTATGATTTGAAATATTAAAATTAAAATGTTTTAGTCCATTGTACCCTAGATTGTCATCCAATTTTTCTTGCAGAAACTACAGCGCAGCCCCCCCCCCTACCCTTCACCTCCTTCCCTTGATTTTGAAATTCCGACTTGATTTGCATCATTCTGACTGAGATGATGAAATATGACAACGTCTATTATACTTTATGTATTTAATGATTGCATCTTGTCTGTCAGGGATGCTGTGGCTGTCGCTGGTGTCTGAGATGCTGTACATAGTTCTGCTGGTGGTGGGCTTCGGCCTCATGTGTTTGGAGCTCGTCCATTCCAGTAACATCATTGACGGACTCAAGCTCAATGCGTTCGCCGCTGTCTTCACTGTGCTCTCAGGTTATCATCATCGTCATCTATTTATATTTACTTTAGCACGTGTCAGCTATTTCCAAATATATACTCTCGGTATGTTATAGTAAACTACAAACTAGCACCTCGTTAAAACTCTTTCAGTGCCATTGACGGATATAGAAGCCAAAAATTACATTCATGGGTTGGCAGTGAATGAGTTAAAGGGGAAGTTGACCCCCAATTTTTTTTTTATTTATTTTTTTTAATAATTTTTTATGTTCCTTCACTAGTTGAACCCCATTCTGATTGATATTGCATTTGCGGAATATTAGTTAAGCATTAAAACCCACTTTTACCCATCTCAGAGGGCGGCCATTTTGTCACTTCTGTCGACTGAAAATGACCTCGCAGTTGCTCAGGGTAACGACCAATCACGGCTCAGCTTCAAAAAAACAGGTAAGCTGTGATTGGTCGTTACCTGAGCCGTGAGCAACTGCGATGTCATTTTCCGTCGTCAGAAGTGAAAAAATGGCCGTCCAGTAAAATGGCTAAAATCGGGTGTAATATTAATCCGAATGTTTAGACGAGTGAATCCGCAAATTCTGTTGAAGTTGAAGAAGCGCTTATTAAAAGTTAAATTATAGAACATTTTGACAAATTGTCACTGAATCCGTCGCGTTAATGACTAAAAGTTAGAACATTTTTGATGTTTCTCACCTCCTCCATTCATTTGCAGGTCTTCTGGGCATGGTAGCTCATGTGATGTACACTCAAGTCTTCCAGGTCACCGTCAGTCTGGGACCTCCCGATTGGAGGCCTTACAACTGGGACTATGGCTGGTCTTTTTGGTATGACTCATACAACGTTTGTTATTCGATGGCTTCTCTACATTAACATAACTTTTACAAAACCCAACACAAAGAAGGATTCTTAAAATTCCTTGCAACCACTCCAAATAGTCTCTTAGCTCCACTCTCACCTCTCCCCAGCATCACTGTCACCACTAATGAAAAAAAAAAAAAAAAGCCCAAAGCTCTCATGTTCTGCAGGATTAGGCTTTGGTGCCAAAGCCTGATACCGGCGCGATTGGGATTGCATAAGGGGATGATATTTCACGCCTTGACAATATGCGCAGTGTGTGGAAAAATTCATCTATGAGTCGAAACAATTCTTGACCTTTTAGGAGCATCGGCTCAACCTGAGCGCTCGTTACATGAGATGATGATTTGATTGTCTGACCTCACACGTGACCCGCTTTACTTGAGGAGAGCAGAGGGACTTAAAGGGATTGACACTAATCTAGGCAAACACAGTGTGACGAAATTCAAAATGCCATTTGGATTGAGCACTTGCCATTTTTTTTCCCGGCGGTTAAAACTGAAAGTGAGTGGCAGGTAACTAACTCTCTTCGTATGTGCGTGTGTGTGTGTGTGTCATATTATATCAGCATGGCCTGGGCATCCTTCACCTGCTGCATGGGTGCATCGGTCACCACGCTCAACTCCTACACAAAGACTGTCATCGAGTTCAGGCACAAGCGCAAGACCTTTGAGCAGAGCCTTCGGGAGGAACACGCAAGAGAGGCTTTTGAATATTTCCGAGAGCCGTCCGTGCACTCCATTTCCAAGACTGTCGAGGTATATTCCAGCCAGACCCTTAAGAGCGGCCGCAAAACACCCATACCGGCGGACTCCTTGGACCTGAGTGACATTCGGGACTCACTTGGAGAAGAGCAGTGCTGAAATTGAGAGGAATGTTTTTATTTTCGGCTGCTTGGTGGATTGGATGAAGCCTGGCGGTGTTCATTTTGAGACTGGAATCAGCACTTCAGGCCAGACATTTAAACGCTGCCTTAATTGAATCCAGTCCCTGGAACTGGGAGATGTTGAACAATCTAAACCAGCAGAGAACAAAAAGAATGACGGATAATAATTGTGGGGGTTTTTTTTTGTGTTTTTTTTTTTTAATTTAGCTGTTAAAGAAAGTTGTGTTGAGTTGAGTTCTTCTTTAAGAAGAATAAAATTGAAAAAATAAATAAATATATATATATATATATATATATGTATGTATATGTATATATATAAATTATATATTATATTATATATATTATATTTTATATATATATATATAATATATATTTTATATATATATTTTATATATATAGAAGCAAAGCTGCCTCTCACATGCAAAGACTAGATTGAGACTTTATTTACAGTAAATTGTTGTATCGCTAGTTTTGTTAAAAATAAAATTATGTGGGCGAGACAAACTTGTAGTTCAGTATCCGTCGTCATACTCATTCTGGGCTCGTTGCCGGGCTAACATAGCTTGGATGAGAGCGCTGGAACTAGCGGGAGGTGGATTTTGCGGAATAACTGGGCCCCAATGACGACCCTCATCTTGTTCTGCTCTCTGCCTCGCTTGCATGACTTGTATCATAGCGTTTGACAAGGAAGATGGAAAGCCGTCTATTTCTGCTGCTGCATTTTCTTCATCATGTTGTCTTGCCTGAATTACAGCCATGAATCTGTCATGAGGGTTTTGAGGAAATTCTGATGTACCGGAGTACACATCTCTTCCATGATCGTCACCCACGCGCCTGGCAGGCTGTGTGACGGACGAATGGGGGATTGGGTAACGTTCTTCCATTTGCTCCTCAGCTCTCTGGCGGGTCATCGCGGTCACCGCCTCAGAAGTGGAAATATCCGAGGGGAGTGGCATACCACTGGGGAAGCGCCTCTCATCTTGCTCAAGTCGTTGGTGAATAAGTACAGGTTCAAGTGCTGCGTTCGAGTGGGATTGACCGCCCGTTGAACTGTCTTCCATGTGCCGCTTGGGGCGCTGAAATAGAAAAAGAAACAGATGAAACAAAGTAAGGTTAGCATTTGATCACGTAGAAATGCTACCTTCTTTTGATTCTTTTGTTTGTGCTTCTTATTAGGATGTGATTTCTGGAGGTTCTGCAGTTTCTCCAACAAGAAGGACTTGTCTTTCCCCTCCTGGTGAGAAAAACAAAAAAATGGTAAAGAAGAAGTCAAAGTTTCAATCAATAAAACACACATCGACGTTTGAGTCACACTCACATTAGCAATTTGCTGCCTCAGTTGACCAATGAGGTGCTGGCGGCCCTGCGAGACTTGCCAGAAGATATAAATGATGATTCTGACGAGAAAAGCATAGAAGTCAAGAATAATAAAAAAAAATAAAAAATACGGGTAAGATTAAATTTTCATCAATTTAAACGATTCATCAGAAACTGAACTGCATTTTTTTTTTTAAATTGATTTTGAAACAATATAGCGAGAGTAACTCATATTATGCAACTGCTGTGCACTTACAAAATTATGAGTGTACCGAGAAAGTAAACTATTTCACTTCTGATGACATTGTCATAGATCCAGATAGCCCCTTGAGAACCAGGGATGTCTTCCATTCCATCAATCCAGATTCCAACCACACTGAAGGTGTTGTTTAGGCCCCGAAAAGGGCCACATTGCTGAGAGGGAGGAAGTCTACAGAGAATGTAAAAAAAATGAAATGAAAGAATTTGATTTTACCAAAAAAAAAAAATCAAGTAAAAAAATCTGGACTTTTGATGAAACTATATATACATATATATATATATATATATATATATATATATATATATATATATATATATGTATATATATATATATATATATATATATATATATATATAATACAATTTTCTATGGGTCGCCACTTGATAAAATAAATAAATAAATAAATGAAAAAAATACATTAAAAAAAAAAAAATATATATATATATATATATATATATATATATATAATTTTCTATGGGTCGCCACTTGATGAAATAAATGAAAAAAAAAATAAATATATATATATATACACATATATAGATATAGATATAGATACCGCCATGCAGTGTAGGCAACCATTGACAAAGCGCCCACAAAGAAAGGGAAGAAAAGAAGCGCAATGAAGATGGTTTGCATCTGAGCCGCTCTGCCCGTCCGCCGTGGAGGTTGACAGTTGTGAGTCAGGCTGACCTGGGGACAAAACGTATATCTGCATATATCATACATATCGTAATGCCATCAATCTAATTTCATTTGCAAGCTGTAATGGAAAACACGAGGTTGCCTTTTCTATTCAGAGGTTTGAATGGCGTTATTTCAGAGGTCATTCCATGTGCATGAAAAATTCAGCAATGCCACTGACACTGTCAACCAGGATCCAATTACCGATCCTCTTGAGTTCATTTATCGTCTGACATTAGTTGACCTCACAGCGGAATAGTGCTCCTAGAAACCATGTTTTGCATATCCAATAAGATAAAACAAAGGAGAGGAAAAAACAGTCCAGATATTTACCTTTTTTATAAAAAACAGGACGAAAAACTTGATTGTCTGAATGGCAGGCAACAGTGGCGAGAAGTAAATCCCGATCCTACGATGAGAAGAACAACAAACCCTTATGACAGGATCTTAAAATCTTGATAAAATGCAGCATCATTTATACTTTGATTTAAGTTATGAATTAATTGCAATAAACTGTTTCACCAGACTAGAGTCTGTGCATAGATGAGTTCAAGGACATTTCTGGCGACGTCAAACTCTGGAACGCCAAGACGTGGTAGGAATTTTGTTCCAATCAAACTGAAATAGATGACAAAAATAAATTAAAGTCCCATCTGAGGTGACATCTAAAAATTTCCGAATTAGCAGAACTCACTTGCTGAGAAATTCTCCGAACAAGGATCCCAATATGAGAAAGAAAAAATCAAAGATGACCAAGCGGTACAACGCTTGGCCCACCATGGACTCCCAACACTGAGAGGAAAAACATTGAAAAGCTTAAAGGAACACGACGTGGAACTGATTAGATTATGGCTCGAAAGGGTTCATGCTCAACATACCGAAAACTTCTGAGCCACCACATTCATCCAGTAGTAGCACAAAACACCCAGAATAAACATCTTCAGTAAAACGTTTCTGGAAGCAGGAAAAAATAGCTAAATAGAAGTAACACAATTACATTATATTTACATAAATCATTTCTTGATTGGTCGCCTACAGAGCCGTGAAAAATAATTTCCCCATTACTCAATTATTATTATTATTATTATTTTGCATAGTTTTCACATTGGAGGGACTGACCAGCAAAAAAAAGGGTCAAGTGCCCAGCTCTGTTTATTTGATCAATTTAGCACTATTATTTCAGGAAATTTGCAAATATTACAATCCATACTTTTATGTCTACAGAAATATGCTAAAAAATAGAAAGGCTGCTATCAGACCTGAGCAACAGAGTGTAGATCTGTCGGCGTTGACTTGAATATTGCTCAAATTTATTGAAAAGGGAATAGAAGAGTGGGACCACCAGGTTCATCAAGGAGACCACAAAGGGGACAAGGAGAGTCTTTGCCTCTTGGAGCAGAGACCAGTTTGAAGCATCTGTTGTAGTCTGCGAAGATAGAAAGCACATCGGTGGTTGTTAGCTAACAACAGAGTATCTCTCACCTGTAGGGGGCGCTCTATAGTTTAGAAAATACTCAACATAAATCTCAATTTTTTTTTTTCTCTTGGGTCTGTTCTGTTTTAACGAGCAAAGTTGTTGCCGTGGTAAAGACATTGTTTTAAGAATCTGTTTATGTACCTTTATGTGCATTCACAGTACAAAATCGTTCTGTACATGCAGTAAACAACTCATTTTTTCCCCCCCAAAAAAATCATTGCTGTGGCTTATATACAGGTGCATCTTATAGTCCGGAAAATACGGTAGATTAAAAGAAATCTTGTGCGTTATTCTTTTTATATAGTGGGGCAAAATGCATTTTTTTAACTATATATATATATATATATATATATATATATATATATAGCTTTAAACATTAAACAAAATATGACATATAAAACGGTACCGAACATCTTACGTCACCTTTCCATCAACCATAATTCATTGTGTGCTCTCCTTCTGTTAATCAAGCGACCTCATACCTGCTGTTCGTAGTGGCAGAGAAAATAAATGCTGGCTGCACAGCCAACAGCCAGGCCGGTGGAGAGAAGCCACGAGCCCAGATGAATTCCAACGTGCTTCAGCTTTTCAGTGAGTGTGAGCAGATCTCTCTGGGCCTTCTCTGACAATGACTCCTGAGAGGGATAAATCCCAAATCTCTTGTTAAATAAATAAAGAAATCGTCATCAAGTTTTAGCATTTACCTTTAATTGTACTCTGAGGTTGTTCTTGCGCCGTCTCACAGCTCTCTCATTAATGATGTTAAAATCCCAGCTGCACAAAAGCTGCCATGCGCTGTTTGAAACTTGATCGGCAAGCATGTAGTTGGTCTTAAAGGAGTTTGCCATGCTGCAGGGGACAAAAGAAACATTTAACTGGGAAGTTTGTACGTATTTTAAAGCTTCAAATGTTGACTATAAATACATTGTGCAAACGGGACTCACCTTGTGATTAGTGCAAAACCGCACGACACCATATAAATGGCAATTGTGAAGAAGTAAGCGAGCTGCATGTTGTATTCCACCCGATCCACATGAGTTTCATTGCTGTAACCGCCGTAGTACATGACAGTGGAGTTGAAGTAACCCTGATGGAGTTGAAACGCATGATGCAAATTATTTCAATATGAATTACATTTGAATGAAATCTTGGAAAATTTTGTTAATGCTTCTCAATTATTTTCTGTTACGCCCCCCCTAGCAAGAAGAAAACAATCAGTGCTCCCCCCCCACCACCACCGCCCACTTTCCGCCTCAACGATAAATAAATGAATTTTCGCGGCAAAACAAACCTACACCGTGGAGTTAATCCTCACAGCGCACAATGGACAATGAGAGCGCCACTGCCACCTACTGGAGTGGATGTGCAATTACACTTTATTGTAGTACGATGAAAAAAAGCATGTTCCCCAGGGTTATACGCGCCCCCCTTCAGAATGGCACCGCGCCCCCTTAGGGCGGCATGCCCCACTATTTGAGAAGCACTGGTTTAAAATAAGATACTAAAAAGTAGCTCACATTGCGTGACAGTCAAGGCAATGAATAAAACAACACTCACAGCTCCAGTTAGAATCTCCAGTCCTCTGAAGCTGACATTTGGCGGTGCGTTGGGCGAGATATCATAAACCAGCAGCGGGATGGTAATGAAGCCAAAGTTAACCAGGAAGGAGAATATGTTGAACAGGAGCAACCACTTGAGGAATAGAAAGTAGGTGAGGACGCTGGTGCCGAACTTGCCACCGATCTCTTTCATGATGCCTTGCCACAGTTCCAAGGCCTGCCTAGCCGACCGGATACTATAGCCGCACCTGCGAAGAAACTGCAAGAACACAGAATGTGACACGTCAAGTCACTGCTTCAGGATGACGGTGTTAGAAGAAATATTACGATCTTAAAGAAACTCACCAGTGATGTTCTTTCCGAACAGTCTGCAAAACAAGTGAACCGACGAGATTTGGACTCAAATGACAGCACTTCACTCCTGTGAAAGTCGTACAAAACATTATTTGTTGTGACTGTCCATTTGCTTGGATAAAAACTAGGACTGTCAAAATTAAAGCGTTAACTCGAGATTAATTTGACATTTTTTTTTAAACACAGTTAAATATTTGAACTCAGTTAACTCAGTTTTATTCACTTCAAAAATAATTTGCATATCGTGCTGATTCTGAATTCTGAAAAAAAAAAAAAAAAAAAAACTAAATTCAAACACAGTACCATATTAGCGGTATATCTTTAGCACACCATCTCAGAACAAAATATCCCGCTCAAGTTACCACTGGGCCTTGCAATGAAACGCTGCTGGATTGTGGAGCTCGTGGGCAAAACTAAATGTCAAAATTTTGAAAATTATTTGAAAAAAAAAAATGCCTGTAAAGATGACTCCTTTTAAATCGTATTCAAGAATCAAAGAAAGCTATTAGAACAGTCTTTAAATTAAAATATGCTTCATATTATGTGATATTACATTAATTACACGATTATTACCCAAGTAAATACCTGTTACAAGCTTAAAAAAATACTAGTTGAAAAATGTGATTAATCACAATTAATTATGCAATTTTTTGTGATTAATGATTTGAAATTTGTAATCGCTTGACAGCATTAATAAAAACATTACTGTAGGACAACTTGCACATTTTTCTGTAAATCTGTAATCGGCAGAAGGAAATAGATGCTGTCCTTCCTGCTAATTTGTTTCAGTAGAGACTTTGTACCGTACATTTCGTCACCTTATATGTTTTTTCTCTCCAAAGCTCATGGGAAGGTCCCGTATGGCCTTGATTCTGTCTCGTGTTGACAAGGCAACAAGTTCTTTGACCAGACTCTTCTCCTCTGTTACACGGGAAACGACAGACACGTTGTTTGAGTTGTCACTGATAACCGTGCAGAGATCCGAGCTACTAATTCATCACCTGACTCTTACCATGTTCCATCTCATTTTTGATGGCCTCCTCTGTGAAAGCGAGATAACCAGGATCATGGTTAGGAAACGTGTTCATCCTCAATCCGACTCCCCTCCATCTCATAGACATTGTGCCTGAAGATCAACGGGAGCAAGTAAGTACCGTACTATAATGCTGTCAAACACGGACTAGGCGTTATGTTGACCTGCTGCTTTGTTACATCCAGCACATGGTTCAACCGTTACCTGACGATGCAGAAGGAAGTCGGATTGGTAGCAATTGATCGTACTGCAAGTCACGGTCGCTTTGCAATGGCATACGACCTGCATTACAATGAGTGAGTCGGTTGAACGTTAGATCTGATTTTAAAAAATGTGTGTTTTGATGCTAGATCAAGCCTCACTCACTGAAGTCATGCTGGATCTCAGAACTTTCCGGGCGTCTTGACTGGAGTCCCATGGGAATATTTTCTCTTTTCCTCCAGCTTTCCTCCTGCCGGCCGCCCCAGGGAACTCTCTCGACATCGTCAATACCATTGCTTTGACCAATCACAGAGTCGTACGTTTCCTCTCTGTCCTTGCACCAGTCCAGGTCTTCTCGGACATAAGGGTTAGTGTGCTGTGGTTTTCTGGGGGATCGAAATAAAGCGATGGGAACCGTATTACAGTTTGATAATTTTCCGGAGTCCCAAGCGGTTTACGTTTCCAGAGAAAATCATTTTATTGAGCAATTATTAAAATGCAGGGTTCCTCAATCCTGTTCCTCGAGGGCCGGTGTCCTGTCTGTTTTCCCTCTCTCCCTGCTGCAACACACCTGATTCAAATGATCAGATAACCGGCAAGATCTGCAGAAACCAGATAACGACCCTGATCATTTCATTTCGGTGTGATGGAAAACAAGCAGGATACCGGCCCTCGAGGAACAGGATTGAAGAATTTCATGCTCATGTGTAAATATGACTTCATCACAAATAAATGGTTATATGATCACACACCTATCCATTTCCAGAGTCTCGCTGTCATGGTAGGCAGGGTTGAGATGTCCTCCGTTGCTGTAACTTGACATGAGGGCCTTCAAAATGTTGATCCTTTCACTCAATGATCGAGCATGTATTAAATTATGTTCCAGTCCTGTTCAAAAATTCAGTATATGATTAAAATATTGTACCTTGTGTTCCTGTCCATACAAGGCTACGTTGCAAGTTTGATGCGAGGTTCACATTTTGTGAGAGATGTGTGTCATTTAATCTGCCTGCCCCGCCCCCATTGGCTCATTATTAATTCATAAAATGGGTTTGAGTTATTCCCAACAAGGGTGCCGTGGCATCCTAGTTCACGGTGAGAGATAATCAGGGTTGCTCGGGGAAATTATCTAAATTCCCTTAACATGTGCGAAAATGATTATTTCTTCAATTATTCGTCTATCAATGATAAGAAGTACGTGTCGTGAAAGGCAGCAATTAGTGGCTCTTCCGTTCGATGGCTGAAAAAGCAATATACCCGTGTATCCACTGGTTGCCATTAATACAAAGATGAGCTTTTTGTGCAATTAAAAATGCAGAGTTCAAAATGAATAATGCAATTTGTGAGTAAATTGAGATAAAATCCTCTTTATTTCAGTATTCATACATCTTGTGGTGTGCCTTTAGATTTTTTATTTCGTAGTTTCAAATGAATGTCTTGACTCGGTAATGGTTAGGAAACACTAGATAGGCTTCTAGCCTGCATATACGGCTGAGAGTACACGATTACGTAGACACGTAGAATACATAATTCAGCAGGATAAGGCCTTATTAAAACTTCAAAACACTACATACAAAACAGTCGCCTACTGAATCGAGAATGTGAATGGAGTACAGTGTGTCAAAGAGATACCTACATTGCATAACAAAATATTTGTCAAACCGGCTTACCTGGTAATTTGGTGGAAATTGAAACAAATCTAATAGAAGTAAAGCCTGATTAAAAAAAATAAAAATAAATACAAAAACGATAGACCTAGAAGTCCATGCCAATCAGACTAAGAGACAAAAGCGACCTGTGTGTCCAATAACAACCATCACAAAAGTTTGTAACCAGGAAGTCAGTGTGTGCTGAAGTCACAAAGGTAAAAGTCCACTTCATATGAATAGACGAGGTGGGTCTTGGGTGGATGATGTCTGTTGTGAAGAAATAACAAAATCCATAGGCATCATTTATTTAACATCCTTATTTGGACCTTCAGGCAGTTGTCCAAATGTATTTGGATATGCAGACCTGTATACGGTGCTGCTTTTCATACCTGCACACACACAAATAATGAAAATATTTAGATACTGTAATTGTATCTGATTTGATTATGCCAACTTTTTGGCCTACTTTGTGAAATGGCAAAAGCTACTGAAATTTAGTGGAAAAACAATTCTGTTTGGATGTCATGGATGCACCACACTGTACCACTTCTGTGAGATATAGTTTTACTCTATGTTTCGTCGGCTTTCAATTCAAAATCATGCTTATATTGACTTCACTGCAGGGCACAGTGCATTATGCATTTGCACAATTTAGATCTAAAACAAGAATCGTACTTAAAGGTAACTGTGAAGCTGATGTGCGTCATACCAAGAGGTATTGCCAATAATAAGAAAAATTTAAATGTTCGAACTAAAGTAAAATGTTGGTTAAATTATATCTGAAAGTTCCAAACAGCGCATTTTAAATGTATGTTGAGTTGGAAACAACTTTACGAACTTTTACGGTGTCCCTTGAACGTAGCCTTATTGTGCAACCACTGACACTGAATTGTGGGAAATGTAGTGCACAATGTTCCAGGGGCCATGCAGTTGACCGAAGCTGCCTTTTTTTTTTTATATATATAATTTGTATTTTTTTAATTTCTATTATCACCTATTCTTAATCTGCTGTATGAAATCATATAGAAAAATAAATCACAAATGAACACGAAATACAATCCACTTGTGGGAGTGTTCGGGAGTTCAGGAAGTTGTCGCGACCACTGCGGCGCAAATAATGTTTTCAACCTGACAACTGAAGCGTCAACAACTAACAGCAGTTGAGGCTAACAGTTGTCCTACATAACATTGTTCAATATTTATCCGTTTTCCGACCCCGGCAAAGGTCGCGATGGATACGGATTCAGGTAAAACCAATTTAGCATTATTTGTGCCTGCCTTTACCTGTCGCGATCGTCACTCCAGTGAAGTAAACTCTTCAGCTAACCAGCTAATAAGTACGGTTGACGTGAGATGAATTCGTCTCGAAAAAAGATAACAATGATCTCATGTTTTACGACAACACACAAGGATTTAGAATAAACTAGATGATTCACGGGTTGCTGCTCTATAAATTAAACTGCGTTAAAACGAGTTAATCTCTAACTGTCATGTATGTTATCAATTCATCAGCACATCATTCACATTCTAGTTCTTATTTTTCAACCTTTTGCAGTGTTCTACACTGATCGAAGTGGAAAAGTCACCAGTAACACCCTGCTCGATCAGCTCCCCAGCTACCAGTCCCTGCTGTACCGCAGAAAGGTGTCCAACACTGGCACCAAGAGAAGGAGCAGCTCTCGAGCTGGCATTGGCTCCTCCGGCAGTGGGAAATGGACTCTGAGTGCTGTAAACAGCCATGATGAGAAACAGAAGAGCCATGTGGCGCAGAGACCAACAAGAGAGCTTGCCCAGACCATGGCTGAAAAACGTAGAGACAAGTAAGAACCGTTTATCCTCACCCCTATCATTATCTAATTTACCCAATATTTTGTAATGGCATAAGTGATCCTAATGTGTTTGACTTTGCTTGGTGTTAGAGCCCTACGCCTCGAAGAGGATGCTGACCTGAGCAGCTGGAGACAGTGGAGACAAAGCACGCGCAGGTATCTCCGCAGGCTGCAAGATGGTGTCAACGAGTGGTTGACCGCCATGCAGCTCTGGAGGAGCGACATCCACCTGATTGAGGGTGAGGTAGTTGTTACAATTTGATCTCATAACTGAATATTCCCTCTCATTTCCCGTGCGTCTGAGCATTAGCACAAACTCCCTGAGCATTCCTTGGAACACGGTGAACAACATCGGCTAGTATCACACCTGTCCAAAACCTAAGATCATAAGTTAGATGATGTTGTTATGTTACAAAAAAAAATAGACCACATATATATCAAAATAGCGCATATCATTGGTTAGACATTTGTCGCACGAGTAAATGAGAGTGTGTAAGAATCGGTTCAGAAATAAGCATTTCATCAGACTTAGAATGCCCTTTATTGTTATGATACTAAGAGTACAACGAGATTAGAGAGCTTCCCCTCCCCAGTGCAAATAAATAATAAAATAAAATGATTATGACACTTTATGTCGTGCCCACATTGATTCGTCCGTAAATCAGTGTAAGTAAATTGGAATTTTGTAATGATCGTAAATTTGAATAAATTGTTGCTTCAATATTCACTATTTTAGTGAAGAGTGACGAGTGCCGTTTTCATCACCGATATCTGACGATAGGAATAGTTAAAGGTTAGCTGGTATCTACAATTATCATTGATTGTTTTTCTTTCTCTCGCTTGTCTAGGAATGTTCGGCACTGGGATCCTGTCCTACTTTTCCTTCCTGCGCTTCCTTGTCATGCTCAACCTGATCATCTTCACCCTCATGTTCAGCTTCGTCTTGCTGCCCATCATCATTGCCCCCCACGCCTCGGGCAACATCACCTACAACCGGGATGATGGTCAGAGAGCGCTTTGTTGTGTTCAGCACATTCATCACTTTGACTGCCTTCAAATCAGTTAGCGCTTGTTTTGTCTACGTGTATGCCGCCAGGGTGTTCAGCTCGCATCTCATCTTGTTTGTGCAACAGGTGGTGTGTGCAGTGTTTATCCAAGCAGCGCTCGCCAAGGTCTTGTCATTTTTCACGAGCATATCGCAGATCTCTTGTCCGGCGGCGTATGTATTTTTATTGTCAGAAAACAATAACAGTGTATTGCCGGTTCTTCACTCACCCGTGTGTGCTTTTTTTCTGAAGGGTTTTCTTGAGCAGACCTATCTGTTTTACGGCTACTATAAAGTAGACAAAATCCTCTTCCCGGGGACCACGTATAATTTGCCTTTAGCCTACCTGCTGGTCACTGTAGGATACCTCTTCCTCAGTCTTATCTGGATTGTTAAAAGGTGCAAATAATTATCTTTCAAGTGTTATTTTTTTGAAATGCTTTACACGTCGCTGACTAAAGAGACCTTATTTTTTCCAGGTCTGCCACCGGTTTCAAGCGCAACTTGGTGCAGGATGAAGACCGTTTCCAGAGTTTTTGCAACAAGATCTTCGCTGGTTGGGACTTCTGCATCACCAACGGGAATGCGGCAAAGCTCAAAAGAAGCAGTTTGCTTTACGAGCTCAGGGTAATTTGATCTGAAGTTTTTTTTATTATTTCGTGATTAATTACGTTATTTCATTTTCAGTTGAGAAATTCAGGATTTTGTTCTGAATCTGTTCTCCCATTTTTTTTTTTTTTGGTTTTCCCTTTAGACAGATTTGGAGGAAGAAAGGATCAAACAGAAAATAGCCGATCGCACCCGTAAAGAGAAATGTCGCATTTATCTCATACGCTTCATCCTCAACCTATTCGTCATTGCTGTGCTGGCTGCTTGCTTCTACAGCATTTACGTTGCCACCATTTTCTCCCAGAAAGCACAGATGGATGAGGTCAAGGTAAACGCAGCCTTCTTCACGATAAACATGAAAACTGTTTGCATATGAAGCGATGCTGGGTCCGTTTTTCTGAATTGCAGGTCAATTTCATTGTGGATCTCATCCACGAGTACCTGCCGTCAATTGTGATCACTTTGGCCAACTTTGTCACTCCGCTCCTCTTCTCGGTCGTCATCAACTATGAGGACTACTCGCCTGCTTTCGAGATCCGTTTTACTCTTATGAGGTGCATGCAATGTCACGTTATTTCCCGACTATAAAATGCACCTGCATATAAGCCGCAGCAGCTCTTTTTTGGGGGGGAAAAAAAGTTAAATTTCTTCATTTTCTTTCTAAAAGGTGCGTATTCATGCGACTGACCAGCATTGGAGTTTTGCTCTTCTCGCTCTGGTCTCATATCACAAAGTGTAAAGAGGAGCCATGCGTCTGCGGCTACAACCATCTGCTCTACTCGGTAAGTGTCGCAAATGTGAAATGGGATGCAATTATCACCGTGCCCTAAAATGTAATACCATGTCTTCCTGCAGTGTTGGGAGACACGTATTGGCCAGGAAATGTACAAACTCACCATCTTTGATTTTATAATCATTGTGGCGGTCACCATCTTTGTGGAGTTTCCCCGAAAGTAGGTCCAAATTCCGAATCTATGACATTTCCTCAATTTGTGTTTTCCTGTATTGAGTTGTGATATTTATGCGGTTGCATGGAATGTGCTCTGGTCTGCCTTTTAAGTCTCATAATATACAGTCCTTCCTTTTTGCTCAGGCTGATAGTCAAGTACTGCGACTGTGGCCTTGCGAAGTGGTGGGGTCAGCAGGAGTTTGCGATCCCTCAGAATGTTCTTGAGATTGTCTACGGCCAGACCATCTGCTGGATCGGCGCATTCTATTCCCCTATGCTGCCTGCCATCTGCACCATCAAGTACTTTTTTATCTTTTACATCAAAAAGGTAATTAATGCCGACCCTTTTCCCCCCCCCAACATGAACCCAAATCAGAAGTTCTTTAGTAGCCCGTTTCCATGTTGTGTTAATTCTATTTCATCGTTGACCAGGTGTCACTGATGAAAAACTGCCGTCCAGCCACACGTCCTTTCAGAGCCTCAAGTTCCAACTTTTTCTTTCTGGGGGTGCTACTGATCGGCTTGAGTTTGGCCTGCGTGCCTGTTATTGTTAGTGTGGCACAGTAAGTAATGTTACCGCATGCACTTTTTTGTTGTGCAACTCTGCTTGTGTCTTGAATGTCCCAGGATGGCCGAGTGGTCTAAGGCGCCGCGTTCAGGACCCAGTCTCCCCAGGAGGCCTGGGTTCGAATCTCGAATTTCCCCATTGTGGGACTAATAAAGGCAATATTATATTATTATAAATGTCATTCACTTGATTAAAAAAAAAACAAAAAAAAAACAAACCTCAAAATCGGTTTAAGATGTAAAATATAAAAACAATATTTATACATTTTTTTGATTTTATTCATCCATCTGACCACGTGTGTATATGCAGAATAAACTGCTCGCAGGCGTGTGGCCCATTTGTGAATTACACCACCTCCTGGGAGGTGCTGCCAACTGCCATATCCCAGCTGCCCAGTGGGGTCCAAACACTCCTCTTCACTGTCTCATCCGAGGCTTTTGCTGTGTCCTTCTTTGTGGTTACTTGGTACGTGAGACTTTTAAGTGATTTAAAGGACTTGTCATAGAACAGTTGATGACTTGAGCTCTTTTATCTCCTATGCTGCAGTTTGGCCATGTTTTATGTGATCGCACTCGCTGGAGCACACAAGAGGGTGATCAAACAACTTAGAGAGCAGCTCGCCATGGTGGGTGTATTGAATCTTTTTAAAGACTGTCAGTCTTTGTGCAATTTTAGCGGTGTTGGTCAGCTTTGCAGACAGAGAGGTTAAAATTGTCAGAGCCGAGAGAGATTCATTTAAAGATGCTGTAAAGTATTATATGTATGGTCGGTGTGTCGTTACGCTGTTAAAGTAACACCTGGTGGACTTTCAAGAACAGAACTTTTAGTAGGCTCTCTTGTGAGTGCTTTCATTATGAAGGTTCACCTGATATTGTGTGAGGTGAGTATAAGTTTGACTTCAAATAACTGGCTTACTGGCTGGAATACACTTTGTGTGTTGTGCAGGAGGGTCGAGACAAGCATTTCCTGATCCAGAAACTCTGCCAGGCCCAAAAACTCTCTGCTATCACGTCACCCGGGTCAAACAGTCAGCGGCGGTGCAGCAGAAGCAGCCCCAGTTACCACACCAGCTTTTCAAACAATTTTCCAGAAGGGGTGTTTCTGGCACATTCGCCTCCCGACACTTCCACGCATGTGTGAAAAAAGATTTTATGAGTTAGGGAGCAACAAACCAACACTACACTGGAAAAGCAAGCTGCAGTTGTTTGTTTTAATACAATAGGCATTTTATTTTTACCATGTATTTTTTCATTTGACATCGTCTTCCTTCTGAGAAGGACTTCACTACAAACAGTTCTTTATTAACCTACTTTTTGTACTGTATTGTGCACTTTATAAGCATGAATGCAAAATGTTGGCTTTATAAAATATGTATTTGGGTGACATTATTTTTGCACTGTGGTTGTGCGAAAACCAATACATTTACAACACAACACAATGCAAATCTCTCCATACTGTTAACTGTTTTTTAAGTATTTTTTCAAAATGTTGTTAAATGTTTTTTTTTTGTTTTTTTTAAACATTACTGGGTGTTGTGACTGTGAAGGGAAAATAAACATTTAAAATCCTTTATGCATAGCCAGCTTTTCTGTTCAAATTTGGCGATGACCTCTTTGGCCTCCATGCCACTAGAAGGCGCCACTGGTTCCACTTTTGAGTGGTTCATTGACAGCCAGTCAGCTGGTACGGAACCGGAAGCAGCGTGCATGTTCACGGTTAGAGGGGATCAATCAGGCAAAAATGTTGAGAATTGCAATTCGAGCGGAGTTAAGTACTCTTTGGGTTTTGTTTTGGATAACATATTCTCAGTTTTTGACCGTGTCCTCTGATGAGATCGTGGTTGCATGTGGGGGGTTTGTGAAGTCCGACGTTGAAATCAATTACTCATTGATCGAGGTGAGTGAAAATGTGTCTGGAAGCTAATCATCTGTTTGCTAGGGTCATTTACATTTTGTACCATCTAATGTATATTATGGAATATATTGTGGATTCGACTCGGTTTTTAACCCTCAAATGTGTCGGCGTAGAGGACGAGAACGTGTAGTACAAGGCACTCGAGCTAATCCCGACCGTCTCATTAACTGTTCTCAACTGACTGCTGACTGCTTTCTAAGTATTTTAATTTTTACAGATTAAACTATACACCAAACAAGGTTCATTGAAATATCACACTGACTGTGCTCCAAATAATGGATACTTTACAATACCGCTTTATGACAAGGTAGGAAATACACACAGTGGTCTTCGCCTATTTTATTTGTTGCTGATACTAAAGCACACGATTGATTTGTTCTGCAAAGGGTGATTTTGTTTTGAAGATTGAACCGCCCCTTGGGTGGAGCTTTGGTAAGTTCTGTATTGTTATTTACCTTGGCAGATGTTTTTTTTAATACAAAGTCATTTTATTTCTTACTTTTATTGTTGGATGTTTTCTTTGACATTGACCAGAACCCACCAGTGTTGACCTCCATGTTGATGGCGTCACTGACATATGTAAAAAAGAAGAGGACATCAACTTTGTTTTCACTGGTTTTTCAATAGCGGGAATGGTGAGTTTATTTATTTATTTATTTTTTAATAGTTGCCCAAGAAGTAATTGGGTAAATAAACTAAGCATTGTTTGTGTGGAAGAAATAACTTGATCTTATTTCTCAATGTTCTTTACATTGCACAGGTTTTGAGTAAAGGCCATCTCCTTGGCCCAACTGGAGTCGAAGTTAAATTGAGCAGAGCCGGGACAAACGAGAAAATGCAAACTGTTATTACCCAGCCTGGAGGAGCGTACGTAGCTTCACCATTTCTGATTAGTTATAGGTTTATATTCGGCATGGGCTGATACTAGATTTTGATGCTTTGATAACAGTGAGAAAACAATTGTTGTGGTATCAGTTTTAAATTTACAGGTGGAAAACGTAATTTTATGTAATATTTGGGTAAATAAAACCTTTTTTCCTAGAAAATAAACAGCTGGTCTCTCATTGACTTAAGTAACGCGGCTTGTTTATTCACCTGTGCAAGCAGCCAGTTATATTGTGCTCTGCTTAGAAAGTAGAATTGATCCGACAGACCGCTTTTACTGTTATTAAGACCTTAATTTATTTTTATTATTTTTTTTTAAACAATGGTAAACCATTAAACTGGTAATTGGTCCATGCCAAGTTTACACTTACGATCATGAACCGATACAATCTAACCTGTTTTTCTCCTGCAATCCTTGTAACACAGGTATAACTTTCAAAAAGTGCTCCCTGGAACATATGACATCATTGCTTCCCATCCTTCCTGGATTCTGGAGAAGGTTAGTAGCTTCAGAAAATAACTGTCATTATTACATAAACAATTAGGCAGTTTAGATCTTCTCAGTTTAGCAGCATGTGGTATAGAGGTAAGCGAGCACACAAATCTAGATACATCAGCAACAACTATGTACAACAGTATACCTAATGCACCTGTGCAATAAGTGACAGCTGGGAAAAGGTAAGGTGGGATGAGAGCATTTAACGATTGGCAAAAAAATAAAAGAATCTTAAAATGAACTCCAAAATGTACAGGGAGCCAGTGAAGGGGGCCAGTTTGGTCAGCAGCAGTATTTAGGACCAACTGGAGATGCTTGACGGAGGACTCTCTGACTTCCACATAAAGTGCATTACAGGAATCCAGTAAAAAATGTCACAAAGGCATGGATTACTCTTTCTGAAGCCTGTATCCTACTGAGTGGTGAAGGTTTGTGAGTTTTTGTATAGTGTAGCATGTTTTGTTTTTCTTCCTAGCAGGGTTTATTCAAGGTTGTAAAAGTTCACAAAGAAAGGAAAGAATAATTCTTGTTGCTAAGAGATTTTGAACTGTTCAAAATTTCCTTGTGACAAGAATTTTTTTGTTTGCAACCATTAAAACTCTTGGGCGAACGTCCTGGCAACAGTTTCCAACCTTGAACGAACTATGACGAAAAATCAACATCGCTTACCTTTCTTAAACCTTCACCACTCAGTGAGGTATGACATTTTTAAGTGCTTTTGAGAAAGGGGAAGCTTTACTTTAACCTGCTGCCTAAGGTGAAAAAAATGGCTGGTACAATTTAAAATCACTACCCAATTTAAAATGGCTTTAAATAGTCATTAGGCCAGGATGCACATAGGCCCGTGGAACCAAAAACATAATTTATTTATGGTGAGGTTTTATTATTCTGCTTCTATAGTGTCGAAAACATACATAAGTTAAGATGGTAAGGTCCCTGTTGCCTTACTCGGTATTATGACCTCCATTGCAACTTTTCCCGTCTTTATGCAGAGCTCCACAACGGTGCACATTTCCACCGCCAATGCGCCGGCCGCCGACCATCTGGTGGTCGGAGGCTACGACGTCTCGGGCGAAGTCCGCAGTGATGGCGAGCCCATGAACGAGGTCACCTTCCTGCTTTACTCAGCCGTCGTCAAAAGAGAGGTAAATTGAGCTATGGTCGATCACGCTCACGTGATGAGTGAATTGCAACCACGAGGCTCATTGAAGCTGTCTTTTTGTCGTGATTTCCCAGAATGTGAAAGGCTGCAACTTTTCTCCAGTGGAGGGTGCCGACCCTGGGGACAGCTCCCTCATTTATCTTTGCAGTGTCCTCTCCAGTGAGGATGGTACCTTTACCTTCCCCTCACTATCTAGCGGGGAGTACACCGTGGTAAGCACTTTGTAAAGACCAATACCAGTTAAAGCATTTTAATTGACATTTTTAACGGATTAAGAACTCTCTTCTTCTTCAGGTGCCCTTCTACAGAGGAGAAAGGATCACTTTTGATGTTGCGCCTTCCAGAATGACTTTCAAGGTGGAGCACGACAGTTTGACTCTAGAGGTACTTAGACGTATTGTCTTTCAATGTCATGTTAACATTCAAATGTATATAGTTTTGCTCATTTTGCACCTTTATTCTCTTCTTCGTGTGCAGCCCATCTTTCGTGTCATGGGTTTTTCTGTGACTGGTCGGGTTCTCAATAGCGTTGATGGAGAAGGCGTCGTCGATGCCACAGTCTCTATCAACAATCAGATTAAAGGTAAGACAATGAGATGACCACATGCTTTATTTGTCTTCATTGTGTTACTTTTTCTTTATGCTTTGGCTGTCTGTACGTTTGTCTTCTCATAGTTGTCAGCAAAGAGGATGGTTCTTACAGGCTGGAGAACATGACAGCCGGTAATTACACCATTGATGTCCACAAGGATCTCATGTTCTTTGAGCCGGTAACTGTGAAAATTGCCCCCAACACTCCACAACTTCCTGACATCATCACAACGGGGTATGTGTGCTTGATTTGACAAACTTGCCACTTCCTTTTACACGCTGAACAGCATACACTTTGTATTTGCCGATGAATGGAGGAAAGATAAAAAGACCTTTGTATACTTTTACAGACTTCTTCATTATGTATACCTGCTCACTTTTTTCAATCCAGTGAGAGCCTTTACTAAAAGAATAAGACATTATTTAAGTGAAAAAAAATAAATGCATTATTTGTGACAGCAGGTTACTTCTTATATGATGTGTTAGGGCTGGGAGATGTGGCTGAAAGATGTATGACGATATTCACTTGATCATTTATTTCTTATCAGTCCATCAATAAATGATCTAGATTTTTTTCCCTTTTTTATTAATTTCAGTTGACTTATCATCATATGAGGTGTAATTAAACTTTTTGTATTATATCTTAACAAATTGTACATGTTTTGTTTGTGTTGCTGGTGGTGAGCAATGAGCATATAGGATATTAATCATAAGATCTTAATGATCCGCATTGCTCTTATGCAGGTTCAGCGTTTGTGGACTAATCTCTATCAGTCGCCTGCCCGAGGGCATGAAGCAAGGTCGCTACAAGGTCACCTTGACTCGCCTGGGTCAAGATAAGACTTCAGGCTGGATCACTGATTCAGATCTTCAGGGAGCCTTCTGCTTTCGGGCGAAACCTGGAGACTACAGTGTCCATGTATGACAGTAGGAGCTTTTGAATGAAACCGTTATACGGGGACTTTTGAGCCGTGCTGACCTTGGAATTCTGTGTGTGTGTGTGTGTGTGTGTGTGTGTGTGTTTGTGTGTAGGTGTCTCTCCCTGAGGTTGATGTGAAAGCGGGCCTGGCTCTACAGCGTCAGGCCCTGGAGTTCTCAGTTGTGGACCAGCCCCTGACAGACCTGCTTTTTACCCAGTTCATGGCCTCCGTCTCTGGAAAGGTCTACTGTTTGGGTAAGGTCTAACTCTTGATAATATTTGCTAGCTCTTTATTTATATGCTGGAATAATTATACAAAAATCTCTTGTTGAACTATAGCATTTTGCGATGACCTGTCAGTCACACTCCAACCAGTAAACCGTCAAGGAGAGAGAAGATCTATGCCTTTGACTGGCAGCAGTGATATCCTCAGCTTCTCCTTTGACAACGTTCTACCTGGGAAATATAAAGGTCAGGAACCATAAACCCAATCCTTAGTCCTGAAGCTACTACCTAGCACCAAGCCACCTGTAAAGTAGTATGACGATAGATGCCGTAGCTCAGTAAATTGTGTGACATCATACGCAGTGTAAACTTGAATTTAAACAACAAACGACTGCAACAACTTCAACTGAACTTCACTGCTAAACAAAAATAGTGCTGAATATCTCTCACACTTGACTAAACTTCCATCTTTTAGGCTTGTGTGACTCCCAATATTTTCCGTTTTATGACAACGAGTCTTCATTTTGCATGCATCAGTAAGCATCTCTCACGAGGAGTGGTGCTGGAAACATAAGTCCATGGAAGTGGACGTTCTGGATGCTGACATCATGGGGGCTGAGTTCCGGCAGATTGGCTATATCCTACGCTGCTCCCTCTCCCATGCCATCACTTTGGTGAGTAGCTACCCACTCAGAGATGCTTGAGATTCTTACATTCACTCTTTGTTTTTCTGCAGGAGTTCTTTCAGGATGGCAGCAAACCTGAGAATGTGGGCATATACAATCTCTCCAGGGGAATCAATCGTTTTTGTCTCTCCAAACCTGGTTCGCTTCATTATCCTCATCATTCATGTGATGTCCCCGTTTCAGCGTTAAGTAATAAGTTACCCCAAAATGTCTCACCCAGGCGTGTACAAAGTCACCCCTCGCTCCTGCCACCAGTTTGAGCAGGATTTTTACATCTATGATACGTAAGTAAAACTACCTAGAAGCCATTTACCTGCGTCCAATGTGTCAGGTGGTGTGGTACCTTGTCTTAACAGCTCTGCACCCAGCATCCTGACTCTTACTGCAGTGCGCCATCACATGACGGGGCTCATCACCACCGACAAGATCCTAGATGTCACTGTCACCATCAAGTAAGAATTATTAAACAATCCAACTGGCTTTATGGGATGAAATCACTGAAACTGGATGATTACAAAAAAAAAACAATCACATGATCCATTTGTTGAATGAAGAGTAAACTTAGCTGCCCTGTCTTAGTATTTCAATGCTCATCATCCTCTCATTTCTTGTCTCTCCATTGCCTATCAGATCATCCATTGAGAGTGAGCCAGCGCTGGTTCTTGGCCCCCTGCGAAGTCTGGAGGAGAAGCGGCAGGAGCAGCAGCTGCAAGAGATACAGTTGCGACGCCAAGAACGAGAACGGCGAGCTGCTGAAGAGGAAGGGGCCGCCAAGGATGACAATCCTCCTATCCAAGAAAAGGCTGACGAGCTGACGGGCCCCTTCCACTACGAGTTCTCCTACTGGGCCAGGTTGTTTGCATTCAACATTCATGATGATTGTTCACTCGTCTCATGAAATTAAATTGCTTGTCCCTAACCCTCGACTGTTTTTTTTTTCTCCATTATTAGATCTATCTGTCAAAATGAACATGACTTTATTGCATTTCCTCGTATTCGGAAATGCTCTTGCTGTTTGTTTGTGTGTACAGAAAACGATGTGAGCTTATTTCCTTAAAATAATTGCGGAAATCTGTCTATATTAACCAACAGATCTGTACTAATCAATATATTTATGGAATTTTGCAGGGCTGGAGAGAAAATTACAGTGACTCCCTCCTCTAAAGAGCTCCTCTTCTACCCCCCTGAAGTGGAGGCCACTGTCACAGGAGGTATTTTTGACAATATATATGTACTGTATAATATGTACTACAGTTTGGTCTTGTACTACAGTCAGATCATACTGAAAGTTTAAAAAATGAAAAATCACAAAAAGTGATTTAAAAAAAAAAAAAAAAAAGAAGAAATAAATGTCCAACTCCCCTTTTCATTGTCCTCATTCTACAGAGTCATGTCCTGGTCGCATGGTGGACATCATGGGCCGTGCAGGGCTCTTCCTGGAGGGCAAAGTGTCACCGGAGCTGCAAGGTGTCGAGATCTCCATCAGTGAAAGAGGAGCTGCTACACCACTCATCACTGTGGCCACCAATGACAACGGAGTATACAAGTACAAGAAGCACTCACTGCTCGACGAAGAAACACTAGAATTGTTCCCTGTCAAAAAAGTTCAAGTCTTTGGGGACTTACTGCTTGCACCCAAACTACCATGTTACATCAAGGCACTTTTCATATAGAGCAGGTGGCCTTATCATCTGTGTGATGAATCGACAACACATTCTCTTCTTACATCTGTGTTCCTTCCAACAACAAACCATTGATGATTTCACTGAGAACAAAATGTTCATTTTCTCACCAACCGCCACATCTCTGTACTATGCTTTGAGAAAATATGTTCTCATTACCGCATTCTTTCTTCACGTCTTGGCAGCGTGGGTCCACTCCACAGCGACAGGCAGTATGACATCAGTGCCAGCAAAGAGGGGTTTGTCCTGAGTCACGTGGAGGGATCCAAGGGAGATTTCAAGGCTTTTGCTCTGGCTGGAATCACTTTCAAGGTAGACTTGGATTCGATATTTTGCATCTCAATTCGGGTTGTATTACACCTGCACTCCTTATGTTGCCTTCCAATTCTGCATCTCTGTCGCTTCGCTAACCACAATTGAAGCTACACTATTATGTTAATCTATTAGTTTTAGCTGCAAAATTTGTTTCTCAAACAAGTGTGAAGTTTTAACGTATTAACATGTTCCTTTTGTGCATATTTGCTGTAGATAGAATCAGAGGACGGCCAACCGTTGTCGGGAGTCCTTCTGTCTCTAAGTGGCGGACAATTTCGTTCCAACTTGTTGACTCAGGACACCGGCCTCCTCAAATTCAATAACCTGGTAGGGAGCTCAAGCAACATTTGTTTTTTTTGCCTAACTATGACCTAATAATTATTCTTCACTTTATATTAACTGTGTTCATCCTCCACAGAGTCCAGGTCGATACTATTTCAAGCCCATGATGAAAGAATTCCGCTTTGAGCCGGCGTCCCAGATGATTACGGTGGAAGAGGGTCAAAGCCTCAGTATCAATATAACTGGAATTAAGACTGCGTATAGGTATTTCCAATTCTCTCCATGTTGCCCACCATGAACCGGATCCAAAACAGATCTTGTCCAATCCACTTCTCGTTCCTGTACTTTTTGTGCCCAGCTGCTATGGCGCCGTGCAGTCTTTGAGCGGAGATGCGGAGCGGGACGTTGCCGTGGAAGCGGTGGGTCAAGGCGATTGTAGCATCTACAGTGAGGATACTGTCACGGATGAGGAAGGTCGCTTCAGACTTCGAGGTCTGCTGGTAAGAATGCCAATGAGCTGCTTTCAGATTGCCACTAATATCATTTTTTTAAGTACAGTGCAGCATTTTTGGTTGGTGGGGGAGTATTTTAATTTGTAATTGAAATAATTCCTTCGGCTATTCAGTTTTTTAATCCACTATTTCCTAATTTTCTGCAGCCTGGTTGCCAGTACCTGATTCAGCTGCGAGCTGAAGGCAACGACCACATAGAAAGAGCTTTACCACAACAAAGAGCCATCGAGGTAGGTGGCGAAATCACTACGTGCTTTTGAATTGAATTTTTCCCCACTTTACATGCAATTTTTTCATACTTGATAAAATGATTATTTGTAGGCCTTTTTTGGTTTCATACGTCATCAAAATTCACTCTCGTTGCTATGTCACGTCCTCTGATAGCAAGCAACTACAAATCATATTTTTGCTCGCCTCAAAACCCGTGACAGAGGCCACATGTGGAAAACCCACTGCCCCAAAAGGTGTCACTCCCTGTCAATTGACATTCTAGTTCCGTATATGAGGAAAAATTCGCTTTCACATTTGTCATAGTAAGTTTTCTGGATGCTGTTCACAGCAACATTTCTGTCAAGAGAAATTTATTTTTTTTCCTTACAAAATTGGCAGCGTGGGAACATGGAGTGTGACGTATCTCATGGCTCCATTCTGAACACCGAAACAAAAGCGTAGATAATCCCATTGCAAGTTGGAAAACCTTTCACTTTGTAATTTGTCCTCTTTTGAGAAGTGCAGCCCCGCTAATCTCTCTCGCAAGGCCGAAAAGGCCTTAATTCTTGTTAAGTCTCTGTTATTCTTTCACGCCGTGTGACTGGCTTGCAGCTTTATCTCGAATTGGAGTCCAACCTGCATCTGCACATTCTGCACCATGTTCACTCTTTTATTCAGGTCGGCAGCAGTGACGTTGAGGGAGTCAACATCATCGCCTTCCGACAAATCAATCAGTTTGACCTGAGTGGGAATGTCATTACATCTCCAGAACATCTAACAACTTTATCGGTAAGTTATTCTTTGAATTAACGTTATCTCAATCACCGGCTTTATGAGGATGGTAAAAAACGTTTGAGGTCCTCAATGTTTAACAGCTTTTTTTTTTTTTTTTTCTCCCCGTCCCTTTGCTCAGGTAAAGCTCTACAGGAGTGACAACTTGGACAACCCACTTCACAGTGTTTCACTGGGCCAGTCTCTTTTCTTCCATTTCCCCCCATTGGACAGAGATGGAGAGGTATCATTCTACATTTCTGTCTTGAAGCGTATTAGGGGTGTCAAATATAAATTCATTGGATACCAAGCCCCTCTACTAAAGTGCTGTGGGATTAAATTACGACATTATATGTAGTGTTATTTAGAAACTTCATTGTGTTGTATATATTTTATGTTATTTTGATGTTTTGGGATTTTTTTTATTTTTTTTTAACGGTGCCGGCCATCCCAGCCCCCCGACTACTCGGGTTCAAAACCGCGGCGTCACTGGCTGCGCAGTCAAAATTAAAAAAATGTGCCCGTTATGGGAAGTTGAGCTGCAACCACGCAGACCTCCACCATCGTAACTCCTACAGCGAGCATCAATTCTGCTCAATACAACACTAGCGTCGCAATAGGAGTTCAGAACTTTGAGAGTGATCCTCGAATCCCATTGGAAAGTAATATTTAATAAAAATCAAAGGATCAATGAATTTAAAGTGACTGTTATGTCTGCTTGCCAGGGATGACGTTGATTTGCGATTAATATTTGTTTTTTGTTGTTGTTGTTGTTGTTCCCGTTTCTTCAGAGCTACATTCTGATGCTGTACTCCACACTGTCCCGCACGCAATACGACTTCACTCTACCTCAGGTCTCCTTTACTTCCACCGGCTACCACAAGCACGTCACCCTCACCTTCAACCCAACTGTAAGCAAAATGTGATAGGGATTTTTTTTTTTGTTTGTTTGTTTTTAATAATTATGCAGTTTTTTTTTGTCCTAATCTGTGTGTTTTCCTGCAGCGCAAAGTGCCTGACCAAGATGTTGCCCAGGGCTCCTACATTGCTCTACCCCTCACTCTGCTACTCCTTTTGGCAGCATACAACCATGAAAAGGTATCCGAAGCGCCACATGCCGGCAACCACGTGTTCAACTGCATTTATTTACTCTTGTCCTGACTTGTCTTCTAGGTCATCCCCTTCCTCCTGCAGATGATGAATCGTGTCCAAGGTGTAAGGGGCATGTCCCAGGCCAGCGCAGAAAGCGCCGCCTTGGAAGAAGCCAAACGTCAGGTCAAGAGACCGAAGGCCCGACGGACATGAGGCAGAACCCCGCTTCCCAGCACATTTTAATAGTCCATCAACCTTCATGGCCACTGCTCGTCGAGTCAGTTTGGGAGCGCAAAGTCTTCACCGTTGCATCAATTGCAAGTTTTCAACAATGCAATCAGCTCTTCGATAGGTTAGTGAACTATCTAGCTTCATGCGTTTTATGTCAAAGATGTACCCCGTCATCAATTTCTGAAATGCACTGGAATGATTTTTTTTTTTTAATTTCCCTAATTCAATCAATTCATTGTTTTATGCAATATTTGTGATCAAATGATGTTCATGTAATTAATCAAGGAAAATTCCAATCTATTTGTTACTATTTAAAAAACACTTTATTATGTAGTGTCTGCCAACATTGCGAGAACGTTAACACGTTACATTAACATGGAGCGTACCGGAGATTTCCATCTTGTGGTTTTGTCCCTTATTGTGTTTGTAACGCTAGCCACATAATACTGTAAATATTCAGTGAGTGATTTTTAGAACTCTTTTCACGACATATTTAACTTGACAAGTAGGACTATTGAATTGGTGTCACTTTTTGTTTTGTTTTTAACTCAGTAGAATAAGCGTGTGGACTGACCAATAGTATTAATTTGTGGAAAAAAAAAATTAACATGCACATATGTTTCCAATCCGACAGTGACGATATAAAAATCAATTCATGACAATTTAGTATTTTTATACGCTGACATGTATTTCAAACTCATAATTTCTTCCAATTCTTACTGTTAAAATGTGGTTATAACTTTTCCTGATAATGTTTTTTAACCCCATGATAAATGTTAATACGATCATTGAAATATATATTCCACTGTTTTACAGCGAATGCAATTCTCTAAAGGGCCATATTACCATTTTTTCCCATTAAAAGTTTCCAACTTTGAAAATTCCTGGACATTGGCACTCTTAGCGAGTGGCAAGTGGAAACCTCATATGTTGATGAAACTTTTCCAGTGCCTCATCACAAATAGGAGACATGACCGTTTTGACAGAAACATTCATGCGATGCACTCCACTTAACTGTCAGCTTATTCAGAGGCACTTATTTATGTCTGGACAATGAAACTGCAGATTTTGATGTAGATTTCGATACTGTGTGAAGATCTGATATTGTTGTTACTTTTTGAGCGGTTCGGGTGCTGGGAATGAACTGGGAGTGAGATTTTAATAATTTATTAATATGACTGATTAAATGTGAATGTGTTTTCTGTTTGTACGGGTAAGATACTTGATTAACTGGTGAGGTTGTGAACCCTCAACAGGAAATTATTCATAGATCTGGTCATAAATTTGAATAAAAAGACTTCAAATTCGATGTTTATCTTGCCTCGAAAATGTCTTGTTTTCTCCTTCTCGTTCGATTGCTGCCAGTTGAAAAAGCCCAAACCTTTTGAAATTCTGCCTAGTTGTGGATCAATACTCTCCAGAATGTGCGCACATGATGATTTAATAGTTTGGTTGGGCTGAATGGGGAAATTTGGAAGATCGGGTGAATGTCAACCGTTTTTTTATTTATCAAATTGAACTGGCAGAGAATTTACTCTGCTGTTATATGTTGTCACCTCCAGGGGGCAATATAATACTAGTCCGTGTTATAATCCACAGACACAACCAGGTGAACTTTTACCAACAATCCTTTTTATGAGCATTAACTTTTTGATTCGACAAGAATACACCTGTGAAACGCTTTGCATAGACTTTGCCGAGTCATTGTCATCTCATGTGAAGGAGAAGTGTACACATGAAAAACAAATAATCGGCACTACATGTCTCAAGGGCTTTGTTTCTTTGCGCTGCGTCTCCACTGCATAGTTTAAATGTCACAGCCAAGAGTGTAATGAATAACTATGAATATACGGAACAAGTCTGGAGGACACTGATAGGGCCGATGGCCTCCAAAATAAGTCTTAATATTGCAAGGTTTGCTACCAAGGGTATTACCGGGGAGGATCGTATCGGATTAGTATACGGTATCCATTCACTGTCCACACCTGAGTCTAATGAGATCTAATATAGGTCTGCCGTCAACATTTGTTTCTATTATTTCCTTATTCACGAGATTAAGAGATTAAAATCAAGACCAAATATTCATCCGTTCCACCGACACAACTGCAACAACAAAATTTGTGAATACCGGTCCTCTCTGACGATGACAGTGCATCAAAACAGCGATTAGGCCGCTGCATTTCAAAAGAAGGATTTTACATGTTGCTCTTTAGTGGGATGGGCTAACAAAAGACTTTTTTTTGCGAATAGTTTGATCGCTGCCGGGTAATTAGAATCTCTGGGGAATAAGTATGGAGGAGGATGGTGGTCCGTTGTGTAATAATGAATCCACGGCGTGCTGCAAAAACAAAAGGCACAGCAATGGATGCCATATTGCTATGCCGTTACTACAATGCGCATGCATCTTTGAGGAGAAAATGTTATACTCGGATATATTGAAAATTAATTTGCTCAACACTCTAGGCTGCTTTGCAAGAAGTTAGACATGCACTCTAACGTTTACATTTTAAGTCCAGCCTGAAATGTCTGGCAAAAGTCCAATATGACTCACTTTTTTGTGAGTTGTGTATGAGAAAATTGAGTGCCGAATCCACAAGAATAAATTTACGGCCGCTGATAGCACCTTCTACTGGACTTCACTCGCACCCGAAGTTTGCGCCGTCTCAACATCCTATTCACACATTTTGCAATGACGATACCAGTGCAAACACGTCCACAGTTTAACATCTGAACGCAGTTTGCACATTATTTCTCCCTCAGCGCCACGCATGGCAAAGTATGAATGTTGGCTTTGCGCCAAGAACATCAGAGCAGAACAATGGCAGTTAGGAAGAAGAACCAGTTGTTGTATTTTTGTGTCCTGTAGATGGCACTGTTGGTTTAAATAAAAGGTTTAAAAATGGCAACTCAGTGTGCTTTCAGCCCAAAATTGAACAGAGAGCGCCCTCTACAGGAGACCAAAAATACTACAACTGGTTCATGAAGCAGATTTTGAAGCTTCATTTACCCATCACAATTGAACAGGCTTCTACAGTGGAGCGCCAAGATGCTACGTTATTTACTTCGCCGCCAAATATATGCGGATTACCTTATTTAAATCGGAAAATACCTCAGACGCACTCTGCTTGGCATCGCAGCGAGTGAAGCAGTTCTCCGTCTGCACTCGCTATGCGAATTAGATGCTATCTTCGCTCTTTTTTAACCAGTTAGCGCCACGCAATCTTTCATAAATTCGGGTCCTAGAGATTTTTAAAATGTCCGCACAAACCTCTGCAGACATATCCCAAAGTGACCATCTCAGACACTGGACTCCTGCATCACCTGATCGCTTCACCAAACATCGGCTTGCATCTCTCTCTCCCTTTGTTGTTCTCTACAAACGCCAGCTGGCGGCAGCCTGCGCCACGCATGTCTCTTCGCAGGAGCCGTTTTGACTGCCAGTCTTGCTCATGCAGCCCTGACCGGCTTGTACCAATTTTATGGTGCCTGCGTTCATATTCCCAGTCCCAGTCATGACCCAGTGACCCGGACACTAGCGAGTAGGCAGCTGTTAATAGCTTTGGTGGACATGGCTAATGAGATTATCCATTTGAGTCCAACTTGACTATCATTTGTCCCCGTAATCATGTCATTTTTTTTTTTTTCAGATGGAGCCTCTGTTGAGGCAAAGCAAGGTAGGGATTACATGATGAATGCTAATGGAGTTGTTTTGCTATGAGCAGATGTCTTGGTTCTGTTCAAGGTTATTGGTTCCTCGATTAATGTGGTGGACCGTCATTCGCCAGTGATAGACCCGGAAGTCCGTCACTGTCTGTCGGCATTATTTCAGGCTTCGCTAAATTCCGTCACTGCTATCTGTCTCATAGGCAAACAAAATAATTGGGAATTTGCAAGGTTCTAGGTTGGAAACTTCGGATGCGTCTGTCATTTGTCGATACGATTGTGACTGTTCGCTAAGCAGCAGGCTAAAAGCTGCGAGCTGTGAGCTGGGACGACTAGCTCAGGCTAGTGATGGGAAAATGAAGCTTCAAAATTGCTTCATGAACCAGCTGTTGTATTTTTGAGTTCTCTAGATGTCACTGTTGGTATAAATAAAATGTTTAAAAAATGGCAAGTCAGTGTGCTTTCAGCCCAATGTTGAACAGAGAGTGCCCTCTACAGGAGTCCAAAAAAATACTACAACTGGTTCATTTACCCATCACTACCTCAAACCTTCCAAAGCCGACTGAGTTGCTGACTTAGTTGTGCGTGAGTGAGTTTTTGTTGAGCTTAGCAGGCTCGGATATGTGAAGAAAAACAACACAAACGGGGATGTCCCGGGAGACTGGAGGACGACGACGAAATAATAATTTACACAGTCGAGCAAACTTTTTTTGCTGGGAGTGACGTGCAGCAAACATCTCTTAGACTCGATTGGTTAGCGCTCCTTCAAGCCCGAGAAGAGGATCGAAAAGATTAAAATAACCTGCTGTTATGCTGGTGAGCAAAGCGGTCATTGATGTGAACGTTGAAATCTCACCAACCCTCTCCCCCAAATCGTTGGTCCTCCATGAGAATGACTTTGTTCAAAGACTTCCACAACTCCAAATACCTGATTTTTTTTTTCCCCGTATTTTCAAACCCAGACATCGTTCTGTTTTGGTCTGCTCCCCACGTCTCACTCGTCCTCCCACTTTTTGTCAAGCTCCATTGACCATACAGATGATAGTGTCGGATCTGGCACCAGTGGAACTAAGAGTTGAGATGAGCAGCGAGCGCAGTGAGAAGAGCTAGAAGATGTAATACAAGACGGATATGTACCGAGTGGCCTGTCAGCATTTTTATCACCATGATGTCAAAACAAAAATCTTTCGAGCCAAAAGGTCAGCGGTTGCACGGCGAGTAGGCATATGTCAGCTCCTGTAATCAACCAAGTCTGCTTTTAGTCTCACGTGTGATACAAGCAGAGTGAAGTTTAAAGGCTGAGAAAGATGGATTGGCGAGATAAATCCTTGGTGAGCCTTTGTACTGTGGGAAGGGCAAGTGGTGGACAAATTGGGGCAGACAGTGGTTGCGGAGATCAGTGACACACATGAAGAGGAGAAGAAGGTGCTTGTGAGAAGTAGATGGTTATGTAGATGCAAAAAAACACAACTTTCTGTCTCTGTCTCTCTCTCTCTCTTTCTCTGTCTCCATCTCTGTCTCTTTCTCTCTCTCTCTCTTTCTCTTTTTCTCTGTCTCAGTATCTCTCTCAATCTCTCTGTCTCTTTCTCTCTCATTCTCTCTCTCTGTCTCCATCTGTCTTTGTCTCTGTCTCTCTCTCTTTCTCTCTCTTTCTCTCTGTCTATCTTCTCTCTCTCTCTCTGTGTCTCTTTCTCTCTGTCTCAGTATCTCTCTCAATCTCTCTCTCTGTCTCTTTCTTTCTCTCTCTCTCTGTCTCCATCTCTGTCTTTGTCTCTGTCTCTCTCTCTCTCTCTCTCACTTTCTCTCTCTCTCTCTCTGTCTCAGTGTCTCTCTCTGTCTCTGTCTCTTTCTCTCTTTCTGTCTCTGTCTCTGTCTCTCTCTCTCTCTCTCTCTCACTTTCTCTCTCTCTCTCTCTGTCTCAGTGTCTCTCTCTGTCTCTGTCTCTTTCTCTCTTTCTGTCTCTGTCTCTTTCTCTCTTTCTGTCTCTTTCTCTCTCTCTGTCTCCGTCTCTGTCTCTGTCTCTGTCTTTCTCTCTCTCTCTCTCTCTGTCTCAGTGTGTCTCTCTCTTCTCTCTCTCTCTCTCTCTCTCTCTCTCTCTCTCTCTCTCTCTCTCTCTCTCTGTCTCTGTCTCTGTCTCTGTCTCTTTCTCTTTCTCTCTCTCTCTCTGTCTCCATCTCTGTCTTTGTCTCTGTCTCTCTCTCTCTCTCTCTCTCTCTTTCTCTCTGTCTCTCTCACTATCTCTCTCTCTGTTTCTTTCTCTTTCTCTCTGTCTCAGTATCTCTCTCTGTCTCTGTCTCTTTCTCTCTCTCTCTCTCTCTGTCTCCATCTCTGTCTTTGTCTCTGTCTCTCTCTTTCTCTCTGTCTCTCTCACTATCTCTCTCTCTGTTTCTTTCTCTTTTTCTCTGTCTCAGTATCTCTCTCTGTCTCTGTCTCTTTCTCTCTCTCTCTGACTCTCTCTCTCTCTGTCTCCAGCTGTCTTTGTCTGTCTCTGTCTCTCTCTCTCTCTCTCTCTCTCTCTCCCTCTCTCTCTCTGTCTCCATCTCTGTCTTTGTCTCTGTCTCTGTCTCTCTCCATTTCTCTCTCTTTCTCTCTGTCTCTTTCTCTCTCTCTCTCTCTCTGTATCTTTCTCTTTCTCTCTGTCTCAGTATTTCTCTGTCTCTCTCTGTCTCTCTCTCTCTTTCTCTCTCTCTCTCTCATTCTCTCTCTGTCTCTCTCTCTCTCTCTCTCTCTCTCTCTCTCTCATATTTACAAAGTCAAATCTGGTGTATTGATAAAAGCTCATGGATTGAAATGATGTCTGCTATCTTGATGCTGAGCTGCACTGTGTTTGTTTTGCAATGTCGTGTCGTTAGAGCATGAGGTACTTACACTTCTTGACTCAAACCTATTACATTCTAGTTGGGTACCGAATGTCCCTTACTGAAAAATCGTAATCTGAATACCTGTTCCATTAACACCCACCCAATAGATACACTTTCATTCCATTTTACAGGGCGCAGCCACCTCAGCCATAATCACATATGGCATACAGTAAGTGGGCATTAGGTTTCACAAAGGGGTGACATGACACACTGATCTAAACTGGCACTGAGAGTCTGCCTGGGTCATGTCTCCACACACTTGGATTGGAGTGCCCACAAAAGCTGCCAGTAGATAATGTTACACATCTGCCTTAGCACTACCCATCTTGTCATCATCCCTCATGAATATTTCATCCCAGCCCTTTCTGGCCTTCTCATCATAATTTGCTGGTCATAATTTGCGACACAATTTGCACTGCTGCCTCCCTGTGCTCAAACATGAGTTGGTATTTATTTTTTTTTTTTTGACTGGTTAACTGAGAAGAATGTCGGTTGACGTGGATGTCGGCGTTGCAATAATGCAAAAGCTTCAATCCATCAATCAATCATTATTATAAGACATTGGCATGTGGACTGTCACAGAAGACTCAAAACCGTAATCGATGTTTCTAGAAATTGTGATGGTGCCTTCCCAGTTAGGGTGAAGGCCGTCCAACCTCATCGAGTCGGCTCGGCCCAGAAAGAGGCTCCAATTATCTACAAACTGCAGTCCCTGCTACCTACAAAGGCGAGACAGCCACCGTTTAAGCAAGAATAATCCGCTAAACCTCTCATCATTTCCTCTTGCAGGCAAGGGGCCAGAGACAATTACTTGATGCCGACTCATCTTTTGGCGACAAGTCCTCGCTTTGCCCTTTTTTTTGTCATCTCTGATTGCCTCATCCTGTTATCATTGGCGCCGATAAGCAAGACTTTAGATAACTACTGTTGTTAGCCTTTTGCTGGTGTTGAGGCCTGATGCGTGCAAGCTCCCTGAGACGAGCATCAATGGCAGGCCCGCAGGAATACGCGTACCTTTGCTGCTTTTGTTTTTTAGTGTTACGAACGATGGAGTAATCTATAACTAAAGCGCGGGAGCCAGTTAACCAAGCACTGCTTTGCGTCTCAACAGGCTCATCGCGATTAGCAAGTCATTTAGGGCTAATGCTAATCGGGCTAGTGGGTCGACTACAACCCACACTAATTGTTGGGTCCATATTATTCTGCTCTAGAAATCAATTAATAAATGTTTCCACGAACCACCTGCAATACGCTCACATACCACTAGGGGGAGACTACGCATCCTCCCCTGGTTGGGAAACACTGCAATAATGCAAGCTGATTTCTTTTTATTAGAGTGAATTAATCATTACCCCAAAATGTGGCCATTTTTAGTCATTTTTATTGAGTTTCCACTCATGAACATCATCAACAGCCACACAAAGCAAGCACTATTCCACTCTATCGCCCGGCGCCAATGCAAACTGTCTCAAAATTAAATTCCTCAATCTGTGTCTTTACCCAACTCCTAACCAAAATCCTATAGTTCCCAATAATTAAATAAGGAAGTAGCATCTGCTGAAAAAGACAGCCAGAAAGTTGCAGGTGCACCCAGAGGAGACAAAACGAGTTCAGGCCCAAGACGAACAATGGATCCTTGATAAGGTGAGAGCAAAGTGCGCACATGCGGCCTTCGTGGTGACTATTTGCAAATAAGATCAACAGTATGCTTAGCAAGTGTTTCCTGATGGATGCCCAAGGGAGTCTGGCTTGAATGGCAGCTTGGCAGGCCCGTGTTGGAGAGATCCATCATGCCATGACAGGAGGGAGAGGGCGCTGACGTCGAGGCCTGCCCTGAGAGGCCAACGCCTGTCAGATTAATGAGCCACTCAGTGACAGGTGATGTGGTTGTTACGTTGTGTGTGTGCAAGCACACGCGTGTTGAAATGTCTCTAATCGACATCGTTTGTCGTCTTTATTTGTTTCAAAGGAAAATCCCCATCGCCTACTTGGAACCCGCTCTAGCCTTCGACAGCAATTCAGCTCAAAGTCACTCCCTTTAAGGCACTCAAACCAGATAGTTTCTCCAACTTGTGTGAGTGCACATGAAAGTTCCCAACGCTTTGACCTCTCTGTTTTAAACTTACTTTTCCCCCCGTCTGTAAGCCACCCTGCCTCTGAACTTGCCTCACCCATTCCCTCAATTCACCCACCCACTCCCCCTCCCCCCTCCTGTGAGGGCATTCTGTTCACACAGTAGAATATAGATGAATCCAGCATGGACACTTGTATTGATTTCTCCCACAACACAGACACCAGGGAAATAAATGGGCGCTTCCCTCCACAAGCAGCCTTGCATCATATTTCTTTCGAAGGCCTGGAAGTGGGAGACAAATTGATAGGACTCGATCCTGATGCGGTTGAGTGTGCTTGTCCGTTGTGTTCACTTAGAATGAGGTGTGTGGCTTGGGCTGGAAAGTGGAAACATTGACTGTGTCAATTTATTCATAGTATCCTCTATCAAGAAATATCATCGGAATTATTATTATTTTTTTTGTCTGCTTATAACGGCGTCCGTGTTTTCTCATAGGGTATAATGAAAACTGCCCCCCCCCCCGAAATATGCTTACGGTGCCGAACAAGACAATTGACTTTTGGATATTTTCCAATACTTTGTCCGTGAATTTCTTTCCACATTTACTCCCATCCGCTGAAGGGAATATTTGATTTTTTTATTTATTTATTTTTTTTATAAAAACAAATTAAAAAAATATATAGTTTTTGTTGTGCTGACCCCCTGACATATCCTTGTGCAGTCGAGCTCAACGTATATATAAAAACACTTAAAATTTTACCTGGTAGATTTTGAGGTGTGGAAATCATCAGTTTATAACCGCCGTAACATACGACACTTTGAGGTTACAAATGGTGCACAATGAGTTTGTTTGTGCCGTGGCTCAACACTGTCTTAGTAATGATTTTATACAACTATTTTGTTACGACTGTAATAGCATCAGTTTTTTTATGACGAGTGTACAAATTCAGATTTTGTAGAAGCAAAACCACTTCATTATAGGGATTCTCGGTTTAACCCCCTCTAATTCCGTCATAGCCGCCACACGAAACTTTTCCGGCGCACTTCTATGCAGCATTATAAGTATAACACAATGTTTTCTCACGTGAACACATTTTTGTTGTTCGGGTGGCCACTTGTGTCAATGTGAGCTGAGCTATGAACGTGTCTGAGTGGACACACAACAGTGATTTGTGCACACGAGCAGATGCGCTCACAAGTAATTGGTTTAGACTGAAGAATCACCGGTGGAACAACAGGAGGACAGGAAGAGAAAAGAGAGAGGGAAGAGGGGAGATACTTTGCTTCAGCTCATTAACCGGCGCCTGTTAGCTCGGAAATAAATTGGGGGAGATTTCACCACTGGAGAGGCTGATTAGTTAATTTTTCTCCGACTCCTGAATGATCAGTCGTTTGTTTGGCGAGGCGTGAATGCGTCTCTCTCTCTCTCTCTCTCTCTCTCTCTCTCTCTCTCTCTCTCTCTCTCTCCCCCCCAATTCGCTCTCTCTCTCTTTCTCTCTCTCTTTCTCTTTCTCTCTCTCTGTCTCTCTCTCCCCCAATTTGCTCTCTCTCTCTTTCTCTCTCTCTTTCTCTTTCTCTTTCTCTTTCTCTCTCTCTCTCTCTCTCTTTTTCTCTTTCTCTTTCTCTCTCTCTGTCTCTCTCTCCCCCAATTTGCTCTCTCTCTCTTTCTCTCTCTCTCTCTCTCTCTCTCTCTTTCTCTTTCTCTTTCTCTTTCTCTCTCTCTCTCTCTGTCTCTCTCTCCCCCAATTTGCTCTCTCTCTCTTTCTCTCCCCCCCCCCCCCAATTCGCTCTCTGTCTCTCTCTCTCTCTGTCTCTCTCCCCCCCAATTCACGCTCTCTCACTCTCTCACTCTCTCCCTCTCTCTCTCCCTCTCTCCCTCTCCCTCCCGCTCTCTCTCTCACACTCTCTTACATAGACGTTCCATATGAGCACACACTCACGTCAACGGCTGCGCATCCAAGCAGATGAGAATGAGACATGTCACGTCACATGCAGCCAGCTACAGTTCAAAGGTCACGTCGACCTCCAGTGGCCTCACAGTCAGTATTTGAGGAATGCGACTCAACGGGCCTACTCTGTGATTACGGGGGTGTGCACTGGCTTTACCGCAAATTCTTCTTCTAGCGGCAACAGCACACAGAGGTTCTCGAGTAATGTCATCAATATCATGGCGGAAGGGCATAAATTAGCATAAAAATGCTATCATTATGAGGACTAATCATATTAACATTAAAACCAGGCCAGAATAATCCATTAAAAAAAAGCACTTTCAGTGTGCAATTTCGCAAATATTGCTTTATCAAATGGAGCTTTTTATTTGTTACAAGAAAGCGGTGAGGGTTAACATTTGCGTATGCAACGAAATTGGAATCAAACATGAGCGAGTTTCTTTGCCTCTAGTCGGAATATCCAGCATAATGTACTTTTCAGTGACCCTAGGGCATAAAATAGTCGAAAATAAGCGTTGCATTTATGTGTTATATCGTCCCTGTGCTGTGAAAAATGCATGCATATATCCAATTTTGGAATTTATTTTTATTTTATTTTCATGTTAACGCAATGTCTTTAGCGCGGAAATCCCATTCATGTAAAAATAAGAAAAAAGGAAAAAAAATGGCCAGGACAGTGACGATATGTTCACTCCTTCATCCCTAATTTTACATCTTAAACATGGCATGTAGGATTCCGTGATCTGGGGCACCAGCTGTGCTACGGACTTCTTTGACGAAGTAATGCATGTGAATGGATACCAGTGTTTTGAAATGGACTGTCATCTTTCCCCCGCTCCGCCTCCCCTAATAAGATCATTAATCAGGGGGTGTCAGTGCTGAGATATGGGTCGATAAACAATTTGGTGCAACATGCCTAATGGAAACCGGAGTCATTTAATATATTCAGCCGCGTATAAATGAATCGTACAGGAAAAGTTTGGAATCGGGATCCCTCTCCGTAAAAGTGCTGCATTAAAACTTAGGAGTGTACATGTAAAGAAATTAAGTGACATTCAGATTTTGATTTCATCTAGACAGGACAAAAGTAGTCTCAGGGAGAAAGTGTCTTTTTGGCTCAGCGGGACCGTCATCTGCTTTGCAATGGAAGGAAATCTCATGTTCTCGTAAGATGGAACCTCAAGCATCAAATATAACAAAAATAGCAAGGGCCCCAAGACGGAACCTTGTGGAACACCATATGACAAATGAGCAGAGCGGGACTCAGAGCAACCTAGGTGAACAGGATGGCTATCTAGCTTCTGCAAACCTTGCTGATTATCTGATCATTTGAATCATTTATGCTGCACCAAGGAGAGATGGAAAACGGGTAGGACACCTTCCCTCGAGGAACAGGATTGAGGAAGTAGATGCAAAAATGGAGGTGCCCTGCAACAACTGCCTCATTTCTGAGGGTGTTTGTAAATATTTTGGTTTTGGAATTATTAGAAATCCTCAAAGCCCTCAATCCAATCCCTTCCGTTCAAGAACACTTTTCATGGCTGAAGGTTTTACAAATAGTGCTAAAAGCAATGGCTCAAAGGAAATGCTTTGTCTCCGAATCAACCAACCAAAGACGGACAACGTAACAGCCTCAACCTGTTTTGACTGAAACCACATTAAAACAATCCTGTTTCTCCTCTTCAAAACATCTCGTAGCTCTGTCCCTCCTTCACCCTTGCTAATGCACTCACCCCGTAGCTTGTACTATATACTATTCAGTATACTTATCGTATATTATTGTTTGTCTTTCATGTTTTCATAAGTTCCATTTTGTTGCATTTGCACCATGTAACATGACATCTATTTTATTTTGTGCTTTTTTTTTTTTGTGCTCTATAAACACAGTTGAGTTGAGCGTGTCCAAAGAAGCATCTGCTCACAAGGACCTTCACGTACCGTGACTCCAAAAAATGGCTCATTAAATGAGATATGGCGCTTGAGCGCTTCAACCGACGCTTGGAGAACCGGAGCAACAAGGTAACACGTCCTTGACGGCAACTTGACGCCATTTCAGCAGACTGTGAGTATATTTAAAAGTGTGTTAGATGTGCTATGTCTTAATTCAGCACGTCACCGTACCCCAAATGCGGAAATGATCCCTTGAGACAGAACAGACGCTCGCACGATTGTATCTGTGGTTCTCGGACAAATAGTGCGAGCTACCGGTATTGTGAAATCTGCCCGGCAACACGAGCTCGCTGAATTCTGATTGGATAAAAAAATAACCTAAAAATTCAGCACTCGGATAGAATATGACATCAATGTGAAGGATATGATTTATGTTAGGCCAGCAGAGAAGGCCTTGCAGGCCTTGACCGCCCACCACTGGTAGAATTCAATTAAGAATTCTATGTGGGCGTGGCTAAGATAATATAACAACAAGCAGCCATTTTGGATAGGTTAGACCTTCCACATCTGGAAGAAAAGACCTCACAGCCGTGTTGTCTTTCTTTGGCATCCTTTAAACAGTTCAACTGAGAAAATACAGCCTTGTGGTGGTGAATGTTAGCTTAGTGAGCATTCAAGATAAAAGAACCCGGCGGAGGTTCCCACACACTTTTCCCAATGTATGCACATGCTCAACACGAACAGAACAGGTTCATGTTATCATGGAATGTTTTAAAATAAATACTGTCTGATCAGTGTTGCAAAGTTCATGTAAGCATGCTGTGTGAGAGAAAAATTCTTGCCCTTTTTATAAACACTTTTAATCAGGTCCTAGATAAAATTTGTGGACAAATCGGCGCGGTGGTCAGATTTTTTATTTTTTTTTTGTGTGTGTATTTTGTATGCTGAGTTCATCTTTCAGGATTCTGAGTACGGTTTGTTGGCGTCACAGTATTGTTTCGTTATCTTTTTGCATCCATGTTTTACTTGCAAATGTTTTCATCCCGAGTTCTTGTCATTCCTGCAACCTTTTTTTCCCCCGCATTCTTTCTTGAGTGTCTTACTTATTTTGTGGGTTTTTTCATGCACTGTATTTAGTCGCCGTCATTTTCTTTTCTGAGCTTGGCTCCGCATACGTCTTCTGGTCATGCCAAATGTGGCTTTCAGTCATGAACCTTTCAAGGGAACAGGAGTGTTATTGAAAGATTTCTCGTAGCTGGAGTGCTTAGCGTCTCAATTAAAATGACTACGGCGAGTAAATTTGTGCTATTTTCGTTCCCTGCCTATTTCTAAAATGCTGTGTGCCGAGTCTTGCCGGACGTTACGCTCATCAGGTCAGTTGCTCACAAACCAACACAGTTCCTCCTCTGCATATTTAAGCCGGTGCACCTTGCAACACAGCAGGTCACCTTTGCCTCTTCCTCAGCGCTGCCCGGAAGAAAATCCATACATTGCAGTTACGTGAGTCCATCCAGAGCTGGTCTGGAACCGGTGAGATTTCAGACTGCAAATATTTGCAACGTTGAAAAGAAGAACTCCGAGCAATTCACATGGCTTCCATTTTGGCATTTTATCTTAAAATATCCCGAGACTATTGCAGAAAGACTTGGGTCAAAGGTCATCTTAAACCAATTTATTCTCTCTACATTTTCTCTTGGAGTTCACAGGGGGCAACTTGCTTGGTTGTAAACACATCAAGTCGTATTTCCAGCAGATCTATGTCGCTTCTTGTTGTCACACAAGAATACGGCGTTATTGCCAGTAAAGTGTGCAACATTTAACTTTTTGCAATTTATTCCATGCTTTAATTTTTTTTTTTTTTATATTCTCACCGACCGAGCCATCCACATGCTGCGCAGGTCATTTTTGCCCTCATTTTTATACAGCTAAATATTTTATTTATTTTCTGGACCGCTTTCGTGAAGTTGCTTTTATTGCCCCTTGATCTAGTAAGTTTTAGGTTGGGTGTGAAAATATAATTGACTTTCTGTTTTTTTTTTGTATAGACGGAAAATAATAAAACATTTCCTTTTTCTCAGGTTAACTGCAGGGTTTATTCTCTTAAGATCAAAACACACCATACTGGCTTCCCGAGATGATCGAAATAAACATTGACAGGTCACTTTGCAGTACAGTACAAAAGATTCAGTTTTGCCTGTAATATGATAATAGTATTGAAAATATTATGTACCAAAAAGTTAGCTCTTCATCAATATGCCATCTATTCATCCACCGATCAATCCGTTTATTGAAAGCGCAAATTCTCCATATTCCATGGTCCCAATCCACTATACAATAAAGATCATGTACAATTAAAACGCGTCACAATAAAATCACCCACCAGAAAACAACCCAATTTGAACACTTCAAAAATAATGATAACTCACAAAAGAGAAATTAGATTAGACTGTGCAGAAATACTGATTAAAAAGCTACGTATTAAGATTGGATTTAAAAATTGCAGAGGTGGTAGCTTCATTAACATCTAGTGGGAGTCGATTCCGTAACTAAGGGGCACGGCGGGAGAAAGCAATACAACCAGCTGATGTTTTATTGACTCAGGGGATGAGAAGATGATGTGAATTTAAAGAGTGGAATGTATTGAGTGAGTCGTTCAGACACATATGATTGTGCCAGATTATTTAAGGCTTTAAAGGTGAAGAGAAGAACTTTAAAATCAGTCATTCACGCCTTCATCGTATCTCGGCTGGATTACTGAAATGCACTTCAGACAATCCTCCATCAAGCGGCTCCAGTTGGTCCAAAATACTGCTGCTTGGGAGCTCATATCTCCTATGCTGGTTTCCATTCACATTTTATAATTCTTTTTCAGATTCTATTCATTTATTTTTTTTCAAAATTTTAAATGGCTCTCTAGCCTCACCTGACTTCTTTGAGCTCCTCCACCTTTACGAACCTGACCGGTGCCTCAGGTCTGCGGACCAGATGATATGTACAGCAGTGCTTTATTAAAGTGATTTATCAATGAGATTACTTGTCAAGGCGGAGGTATTCCTTAAGCATAGTCAATTTTTAGAACCAAAAACCACTTCATGTTTTTTGTGTCAGTGATGTGGTGAGAGTGCAAACTGCATTGCTCTGCCTCCATCTTTAGGCGTGTATGTGTGTGTTTCCCTAGTCATTCGTTTTGGGTCACCTCTATGCCCAGCGCAACTTGTCTGGGTGATTAGTTACCCGTTCGTGGCTGCCAGCCTTTGCACCCTGCGGATTTATGACAGTGATGGCTGGCCATGGTCTCTGGGGGGCAAGCGTATGTTGCTATGTGCTACTGTGTCAATGAGGCCAAGGGAGACACAGCTGTCCTACTAATGAGGGGACATAAGGTTATCTACAGCAGGCCGGACCGATGTTGTGGATATGGAGATGAGGCACAGCCTGGGTATTAAATCATGTGTGAGGCAGGAAACAAACAAAAGGTTTTTCCAATCCTTACGCATCTTTAAACTGCTGCGCCTAAAATACCCATTTTAAAATGTCAGATTTTTGTGATACAGTGAGACCAAGATGCATAACTTGACGATTAATTGTATATTGCGATATCTCGCAAGATTTCCCTGGCATGCCCTTTGTTGCATCATTTCATGGAAGGTCATTCCAGAGGGAAGGACCGGCAACAGAAAAGGCTTGATCCCATCTGAGGTTCCTCTTAGTCCTCAGCATCTCCAGTAGCATCTGGTATGTGCTCCCTCTTCCGAGTTCCAGTTAAAAGACAAGCAGCAGTATTTTGGACCAACTGGAGACACTTGATGGAGGATTGGCTGACTCCAGAATAAAGTGCTTTACGATAATCTAGCCGAAATGTAACAAAGGCATGCATTATTGTTCAGAAAGCAAGTGCTTCATCTTAGCCAGGTACCCAAGATTTACTATTCATTTCCTAATTAGTTAACTTGAAGATCTATTACCCACTGCCTAACTTGCCTCGCAACAGTAAAATTAGGGTCGTACCGGCACTTACTATTTTTCCCCTCAAAGCACTGGTTATCAGTCAAGAAAAAGAACCACTTTCCAAGGCATTAGCTATGCCTGCCCCAGGGCAACTGTGGCTGCATACGTAGTTTACCGCTACCAGAGTGTGAATGTGCGAGTGCATGAATAATGTATACATTGCGAGCGCTTTGAGTGTCTTACAGAAAAACGGCATATAAATCGGATGCATTTTCATTATTTATTATTTATTATTTATTATTTATTTATTATTTATTATCTGTATTATTATCTGTATTATTATTGTTATCTTTATTATTATCATCTGTATTTATTTATTATTATTATTATTATTATTATTATTAAGACAATCATAAAAAATGGCGAGTGACATTCCCAAAGGCTGTGCGTCACTCCGGAAAAGATGAAAATAAAAAAAGTGAAAACCTATTATGGCACCTGCAGAAATATCTGACATAAAAAGTCCGATTCACACAAGTCGCCATCGGCGTTGCGCATGGCGCCGAGAGTCGATGGCGACGGCACCCTCGGATTCACGTACTTGACGATTTTGGAATGCCGGCAATATATTTAAAATTTTTTTTTTTTTTAATAATGCAGAATTGCAGCCAATGGGATGATAGAAACTATATGCACTGCCGCTTGATATTATTGACGTAAAATATCTATTATTTACGATTCGCAGGTGGTAAAAGAAATATATTTATATGCCACATTTTTCTTTTCGGAATGCATAGTAATTAAACATCAAGTAGGATTTTGCAAATATACGAACCAATGGAAGCGAGTGTGCGAGTCAACTCATGACAGGGGAGTACGAAAGCAGCTTTGAGAGTCTCCATCATTGCCCTGTTTCTGTTGAATAATTTCGGCATCTCCTTGCAGACATTAATTTCCTATCATCTACGTTGACTCCAATTCACAGGAGAATTAATGAGGATTGACAGAGCTGCTCTTTCTTGCGCCTTTCAAGCCAACATGGAAGTGTTGATAAGCAGCGGGGAATAGCATTTTATTCAGCGTGGAGAAGAAAATGAGAAATGGTCTTAATTAGCGACAGCAATAAAGATGAGTCAATGTTACAGTAAAGCCGGTGAGGAAAGTGGATTCGTGTGAATACCGACTACGAACGTGTTTAAATCCAAATAGGACTTTGGCGTGCATTATCACCGAAAGGTCACCTCTGTTTGGTCGTCATGTCAAGGACAAAACGACCGCATGCATCCTCGGACAGTCGGACCATCTGCTCGGAAGATTGATAGCTTGTTGTTTTTTTTATCAATGATCTGCCTGTAGTCCTCTGAGCAATATCAGGTCCTCCGTCGTTTCCCTTCAATGAACAAACCTCAAATGACGTTTGTGAAATCCTGCATAAGACGAGAAGAAGCAGAATGACAATATCAATAATTGCTTTGAATCCCACACTCATGCAACTTTGCAAAGTTGTGGTCATATTCGACTGCAAATGGAAGAAAAAAAAACATTTCCCGCAATTGTGGGGGTGCGGCTTGAGCGATCCATCATGTTCCGGGGGCGACTTTAATGGCCGAGCCGCGGTGACATTCACGGAATCCCGCAGATTAAAAAAAAAAGCGTCTGATCCTAATGTCTCGATGTAGAGTGGAAAAGGGGAATGACTTTCATTTTTATGACTGAATATATTCTTCTTTGAATGGACAATCAGCCAATATGCACCTCAAACGTTTTATACACTTTCAAATATTCCTCTTTAATGGCTGACATTATTTTGCTGTCAGCCGCACTTGCGCTTGCGTTTGCGATATTTCCTCCAAAGGAGGAAAAAAACAAAACTGATGTATGAAGTCAACAATGCTGCTGGAGCTTGTGATGACAATTTAATTGAAATGTCAGTCGGAGGATGTGAATTTTGCCGTTGTTGTCACGCTCGTCGTCTGCTCCTCCCTTTTCCGTCCCTCTTTTTTTATTCCCCGGCACTCAGAATCACACCTTGATCTTCCCACGACAGCAAGGCCGCGTCCGCGCGTCCAAAGCATCCGGTGACAAACTCATTCCTGCCCTCATTTGACCTCTGACCCCAACAATGGAAGCTGACCCTGAGCTGTTCCCCTAATTAATCACCTAACCTTCGCTTTTACGCCACCAGCTGCCCTCCGACTCATCCCAACCTTCTCCTCTCGGATTTGAGCCAAGCCTTTGTCAGCCTCGCCAGCACGACAATCGTCCGGAAGTAATTCTCCGTCACCGTCTGGAGGCCACGAGCAATGGTAGTCTACTTCCATCTTTTTATACTCAGCTGAGAGGAGGATTGTGGGGCATGAGTCCGATTTAGAGTTAATTGCCTCCGGCAGGTGAGGACATCAGTTCCACCGTGCGACCAAGCAGATGGCTCACTGGCGGCACGTTCGATCAACTAATTGTAAAGCTCTCGCTGTGCTTTGGGGATGTTTTGACCCTGAACTGGGGCGGCGGGTGAGGGACGTGAGACACAGAAAACTCTGGCGTTTCTTTTTTTTAATTTTTTTAGTTTTTGCTAAATCATCATCACAAAGAGATGCTGCAAACTCTCAAGCCCCCCCTGGAGACGTAGTGTAGAATATTTGGAATTTACCTCACACTGCCTGAACAAAAGTCGACATAAATACAGGCAACGTCAAACGTGGCCAAGCACAGGCACGTGTCGTTGCGGGTGCCTCAAGCTGTGGCCTTTATTGCTGAGGGAACGAGGGCTGATGTAAATAAAGTTGTTGGCTGAGGAGAAATAACTCGGTCGGCGAAAAATGCAAGTTGGTAAAAAGAATGTGAGGTGTCACAAAGAACTCAAGAGTCAAACACCTTCACTGAAAATGCTTTTTTTAAAAAAAAAAAAAAAAAGAAGAGATTTCAGGACTTGATATTTATATTATTGAGGCCATAGCGGAGTTGCTATTGTCCATGTTTGTATTATTTATTGACTGAACAATGTGACGATTATTTACTGACAAAATTTCCATGAGCATACTTAACCGATTCTCCTTCTCCTGCTACTCGCTCGTACGTCACATCCATCTCACCTCACCTCTCACGGTTCATCTCCAGCTTCGGGGGGTGCAGTGCGATGCTGAGACTACAATAAAGTGTAATTGCACATCCACTCCAGTAGTTGGCAGTGGCGCTCTCCTTGCACATTAACACCACGGTGTAGGTTTGTTTTGCAACAGAAATGCTATTATTTAAAGTTGCGGCGGAGAGTGGGTGTTCGCGGGGGGAAGCGAATTGTTTTCTTTTTTCCTGGGGGGGCGTAACAGAAAATAATTGAGAAGCACTGGTCTAGGTCAAATTGAATTTGAACCGAATTGAAGCCATTTTTTTTTTTTGTTAGTTGATTTACAAATAAATGTTTAAATCAATTCACATATTGGAAATAAAAGGTTGTGTTCACTGCTTTTATCGCCTGTCGACTTTAGGAGCAGTGTCCATATCAAGTGAAAATTACACCAGCGGATTGTCCTCACTACTGATTGGAACCAAACAAATGAATCCCTTCCTTCCAACAAGACATTCTAGCGTGAAAACAATATCGGGTTTGACCTAATGAAGCACAACGTAATAGCTATTTAGTGTGATTATCAGCCCCCTCTGATGATTGAATTACCAACTGTATTAGCGGGGTTGAATATCAGTAAATCAATGCGGCATCTCCTTTGCATCATGTTTCATTACTTCATACAATATTACTTGGCTTAGTTGCCATACGATGCTATTAATGTAGCCATGTATCACCGTGCAATCCAAGAGTGTGAAGCGTTTGGATTAATGTATCAAAAAAACAATAGCTCATACTGGGTGAGTTATCGTTTTGGGACTGAAATTGCGATCTCAGACAACGTGATTTTGAGATCGGCAAAGCTTAGTTTTTTTTATTTTTTTTTTTTAGGGCTGTTGTGCCCCGCAACCACGAACTGATAAAAAAAAAATAAATAAATAAAAACGTTCCGCTGTCCCCTGTAGTCCTCACAAGTAATTTATTTCGTCGCAGCAGTACGGACTTTATTTACGCTATATGCAATTTCGTGCAAAGCAGCAGCAACGAGCTACGTGATGCGGATCATCTCCTCCGTGATGACAAATAAACTACCCCACTAACAAGTAGCATTTTAACCGAGGAGGCTAAGCGTGCTAATCGTTCAAGTGAAATTTGTGAAGAAAATCGCAAATCAAATCGAAATCACAATATCTGTCAGAAAAATCCCCCCCCCTCCCAAAAAAAAAACGTTCAGCCCTACTGTCAACCGAGTTTCCTGAAATTTATATTATCATACAAGTCTTTGCTTGGCCAATATGAGGTTTTTCTTTTTTTTGGGACTGAACATGTTTGTCTGGCCTCCTTCAAATTTGACACACTGTGCAAGGCTTGCACTTCATTTGTAGCTGGCGAAACTGCTGCGGGATATTCCATTTTTGCTTTGGTGATCCGGCATCTGTTTAGATGGAATATTTAATGCCCCTGAGCAGCTGTCAATCCACCCGAGCACTGACGACGTATCCGTCATACAACACAATGCTCTCTCTGAGCATTAGCTCACCCCACGTCTCCCCTTCGCAGATTACACATTCGATCCACTGCAGATCCCCTCTATTCGTCTTGTGTGATTTGTTGAGCTGCGCATGGTTGTGAAGACGCAGATGATAAACACTAACTGCTGCCCTGCCTAATCTCACCTTGGTGAGAAGATAGAGTGGAAAGCAGCCAGACAGGACAGGAACCTCTCATTGACTTTGATGGGTCACCGTGGGGGCAAAGACGGAATGAAAATGCTGTGGCTTGGTGAGAAAAATAGTAAGAGTGAGAGTGGGCAGACATTTTAGCCAATAACAGCTTGGCCAAAATAGTTGTTTGTTGTTTTTTCTTCCCCCGCAGGCACAACTCGTTTTGTGCTTATAACCAGTGAACCATAGTAGACAGAGGAAACAAGAAGTGTTCCAGCGCGTTGTTGAATTGATGTGCAAATGAAGGCAGTTCATTTATGAGTGCAGAGCTTTTAGCTGGTCTGTGAATGTGTGTTACACAAGCTCAGCCTTGAGAGCACTGTACACACACACACACACACACACACACACACACACACACACACACAGAGAGAGAGAGAGAGAGAGAGAGAGAGAGAGAGAGAGAGAGAGAGAGAGAGAGAGAGAGAGAGAGAGAGAGAGAGAGAGAGAGAGAGAGAGAGAGAGAGAGAGAGAGAGAGAGAGAGAGAGAGAGAGAGAGAGAGAGAGAGAGAGAGAGAGAGAGAGAGAGAGAGAGAGAGAGAGAGAGAGAGAGAGAGAGAGAGAGAGAGAGAGAGAGAGAAAATATAAAGAAAAAATAAAGAAAGAAATGACACATGCAGACCTTTCCCTCAACACGTAGAGGTCAGCTGCACTGAGGTGTGACTCGGGTTGTAAGGGCATCATGAATCGAGTCCCCGATAAATAGAATTAAAATGAATTCATAGATGGAGAGTGATTGATTCCACACTTTTATAGAGCCGGCTGAATACCACCAGCACCATAGAAATCAATATGTAATTACAGACATCCTACCTTGGGCCGTTTGTCTCTCAGCATCCACTTCCCACCAACCGGACCAACATCACCCACAAAACAAATGTCACAACAATACTGGAACTGAGAAGAGAAACAATGATTCGAATACTATTCATTCTTTTTTTTTTTCATTTTAATGGAAACAAATCAGACATGAAAAATAGCTTTTGTATACATATGTATTAGGGGTGGAACGGCTTCTCTTGAAAGGTCCGGCTTGAAAATGGCCTCGCAAGTGCATCTGCAATTAAATCCACACTTTTCCCTCCTTCGGCCATTGTGGTTTAAAAAAAAAAAAGTAAAAATATATTTAAGATTTTCGAACGGTCACCAGTTATGACTTTCTGGTGTGTTTATTCCGCCTAGCGTTGCCCCTTCGCGAGTGAGCATCCAATCACAAGATGCGTTCATCACCTTCAACGTAGAAAGGCCTTGCTGTCATCAACTCTTGATCTGATTGGCTATCGCAACTATCAATCAACGCGAAAAGCCCCCTTGTGACAGAACAGACGCCCGCACGATTGTATCCGAAGGCTCTCCACAGCATCGGCGTCCGTACTGTCGCGTGGGCCACGTTGCCATACATCATTGCCTATCAATATCTGCCTCAAATGAGGACTGAAATTGGGAATATGCGCCGTTTTTGATTCACTGCCACCTCCTTCCGGATTCAGGCTTCAGTTTTGAGTCAAGCTGCACAAGAACAGTTTATTTCAAGATCCACAGCAGGCGAGATGGATGTTGAATCATTTGATGCGGCACGAGGCAAGACGTGTCAGCTGTGTGTCATTTTTTCTCACAGGAGTCAAACATGAACACGGTAAATCACTTTATGTGCCGCGGTGCCAGAAACGACGAGATTTTCACGATTCTGTGATAAAAGCGTTAAATCGTTATACACCAGGTACACGCAGAATAATCCAGACAGATCTGAAATATTTATAATGTCGATGTCAAGGCTCATGTGGCGGAGGCAGAGGCTGAGCAGTTTAACTGGAATATTGGGGGGAAAAAAAATGGATGCAAAAAAGCAACGTTTGAAAATACATCAAGCTACTTGGAGCAAGGAGTTTAGAAAAAAACAAAACTCCAGACGAGAGTGGACATGGAGAAAATACCTCTGTGATAATCATTCAGATGTCTAAAAATAAATCCAATAATTAGAATTTAATGTTTACTTTGGATTTCTCCCAAAATCGACTTGCCAAATTGTGTGCGACGGTTGCTATTTATACCATGGCATTTGAAGTTCTTATGTAATGACATTTTTTCCACGTTGCTGCTCTGAATTCTGAATTATTAACGCATTACACGTTATTTTGGCAAGTGATGTCACAAAATAAGGCCCTCGGGGGGCGGGGGTGGGGGGGCGGAGGAGTAGGCTGGGAAATTCACTGACAAGCTGTGTGAATCCCCCCCCTGCAGTGCGTTATGTCAAGGACGCCAAGAAGCCACCGTGATGTCATCGTGTTTGAGGCGCAGACTCACTCTGGTCAAGTCCGGCTAACGCCAAAGTGGCCAAGTGATCCCGGTGCAGATTAGGCGAGAGGACGCGTCTCTCGAAAGCACAAAAATAGAAATGACCTTTGGATGACGACGCCGACAGAACCTCATTTGAATAACAGTAACACGTCAAAAAAATGTCAAAATTGATTTATGTTGATGGCGATGAGAATTTTGTGCAGTTGCAATTGTGATTTGAAAAAAGAAATAGTTTGGAGAATCGTGTTTTGATTTGGTCGAGAAGAATTTGGGCTGAATAATTGGGATGGTTTGAAGGTCTGGATTCTTTTAAAGAGTTTCTTTGCTTCACATCGGTCAACCTCTGAAAATGTGGAAGTGGAAGGAAAAATGTACCTTTGCCAAGCAGCAATGGAATCGCCGATATTTCCGTGCTATTTTTAGCCCCAATATCAAGATAGCAGGCCAACTCAGTGCAAATGTTCTTGTCAGGCTTCCAGGCGTTTGTAATCTTTTCTCGTTCAGCGTTCTGGATGCCAACCAGGACCAGCGTTTGTTTTGTGATAATCTTCGCCTGAATACAAGTTGCAATTGTGCATTTTGCAACATGCGGTTCGTTATTTTGATCCTATCGCCTGAGCACTCTCCCCAACTAAATTCTGTCCGGTGGCCTGTTTTTTTTTTTTTGTTTTTTTTGTCACCATCTGGGGATCCAAATCTGGATCCGATCCACATGTGGCCAAAGGTAAAAAAAAAAAAAAAAAAAAAAAAAAGCCAAGGAGTGAGTGAGCAGATTAAACTTTCATGAGTTTGGTGTTGGCAACCGCAATGAAAATGCAAAGCTTGAACTTTTCTCAAGGAACGAGAGCGGACTGATGAGAGTCAGTAACGCTTGACGGTGTGTGAGCGATTGGTCAAGAGGAGGAAGACGGCACACTTTTTCGTTTGACATTTTTCATTCTTATAATTATTCGTATGAAATGGACTCAGTTAACGATCCATTATCTTCCAGTTGCTCTCAAGTTGCACGAATTGCGACATGTCAGATACCAGGCCGGCAATGTCTCCAGAATGTCTTTCATAGATTTTTGTCTCTCAACACACACATAAACACGCATCGTGGCTCCGCTCTTCTCCCTCTGCGCGTGATCTTTATCTTGTCTCCCCTCTTCCAGGAAATGTGCCGTGCTATATTATGATCGATGGGTTACGTTCAAAGACAAAGTAGCCCCCGCCGGCATTTTTCGGCTGCAGACAGAGAGCTTGAACCAGTGCTGAGTTTTGATTCCGACATCAAACGCCACTCTGGGTGTAATCCTAAAAAGCGAGAAGGTTGCCATGTGTGTCGTCAAATTTGTTTGCCATCGGACTTGGAATCAAGGAACGCCACGGACATTAAGAATGAGCAATCTCATGGAAATAAACTGCATTTCATCTTTTTTTTTTTAAATGAACCTCAACACTGTTGTCTTTTGGGGGTCGTTCCAGATGGAATGGAAGTTATTCCCTCCTTCCCGCAGCATCAGGAGTGGACGGCGTTCCCTCCAGTGGCACACCTGTCCGGCCTTTCAAGTCTTTGTCGGACTATTCTTCTGCTTGCTCACGACTTTTGTCACAAGTATTAAATTGGTTATGCTTTGTTTTTGTTTGGGAAAAAAAATTGTGAACAAAATAGCTCCACCTTTGTCTCTAAAACCCCCCCCCCACTGAGATACATTGACATAAATAGTTACACAGGTAGCGGAATTGCCTGGGGTCTCCCTTACACCTTTCCTCTGAACCTTGATGTTCTCTCCAATTCCCAAACATCTGCTTAATACATCTAGCCCTGAGCGTTCACTTCCTCCTCACCAGAGAAAGAAAGAGATGGTAAGAGGAGAGTGAAGGATTGTGGGGATCAGGTGTCTCTGGAGACCACCATTAGTATTCAGAAGCCCAGCTTGCAGCCCTCATGCCTGATCACCCTGCAGCAGAGAGTTTGTGGAAAAGCAACAATATGTCGTCGTTCTACGTTAAAATAACAAGTTCATACTAAGTCTGATCGCTCACTCGCTTATAAGGAGGAGACTGTTGCTGTCAAGTAGGTCAAAAAGATGTCATGGAATGAAGCCTTATTGAAGCATTAGTTAGTTGCTCCTTTTGTCCTATATCGCAATGTCATCGTCGCGACGGAAAATGTGGATTTGTTGCATTTAAAAAAAAAGTCCAAAAAAAAAGAGATTATAAATTATTTGCCTCTCCAAAGATGGTCAATTTACAACATTTTCATTTGTTAGCGGCCTTTGATTAAAAAAAAAAAGAAAGTGTGATTTTTTCCTTTTTTTTAAATCCTTTTTTTTTAAACCCTTTTGGTAAATATATTTAATTAAGTTAAATAAGGAAAATGTCGCTTTACGACTATTTTATATGTTTCTTACATATGAAAAAACATACAAAAAGCAATGGTATAATTTATGAAAATATACTTGAACGCACCCTTACCGTTGATGGAAGGGTGTCGTCCTGTCACCTCCAAAATGGCGGTTACATCGCTGACGACGCATAATTGCGCATTCCCCACTGGTATGGACATCATCGCCACCTACAGGACGATAGAGGTACAGCATTGACTCGTTGAATGAATGTGGGTAATTTTCTGCAGCCTGGAGCGCATGAAATTTGTTCAAGCACTTTGTGTGCACGTGGGGACGTTTGCGCTCACGCATGGATGTTTGCGGAGTCAGGTGTTCGTGCTGAGGGCAGAAAATGAAAGCGAAGAGAAAACAATACCAGCTATTGTCTCCATTTGCTCTCATGATGCTTCGAGGTGATAATCTTCTTGCCTGTCATCTCTTCTTGTAATTTGCCCCCCCCCCCACACACACACACACACACACACAATCATCTTTTTTACGAGAAAAATGCTTGTGCCTGTAGTTTTGAAAACAGTATTGACAGCAATTCCGAAATACATGCCCATGCGCGCGCACACCCCCCCACACACACACACACACACACATACGTGTTTTCAGGACTTTTTGGGACGCATGACAAAAATGTGACAAATGGGTACAAGCCTTTCCCGTGGTCCTACTGGCTCCCAAAAATGCCATGTTTTACGAGAATGATGCTTGTGTCTGTAGTTTTGAAAACAGTATTGACAGCAATTCTGAAATACATGCCCATGCGCACACACACACACACACACACACACGTTAAAAACATCCATAAATGGGTCTTGACCCCGTGTTACAACCCATTCTGGAAAAGCTGTTTCCTCCTCTCAAACCACTTCGACCTGACAGCCAGCCTCTGTCAAATTGTGAAGATCGTTCAGAGGCTCTCTGGTGTGTCGTCTCTTTGGCGGGGGTCTCGTTCTGTCTGTGTCCCTCTCTATTCTGATGTACAGCTGCTGGTTCCCATCCAACTATTTGTGCATTATTCGACTTTCCGACACAGCCGTCAACACGGCACTAGAAAACCAACGGGATGGGATGCTGCTGTCTTTTCTTTGCTCTTTCTGGCATTACATCAAACAAAAGCAAATTAACAAAATATGAGGGGCTGTTAGGGACAGAACGTAATTCATGATTAACTCACACACTTTCTACTGAAAGGCTCTTATAGACACGAGAGATTTTTATTTGATTTTATTATTTTTTTTGCACATAAACAATTGAAATGCTTTCAAAGCCATTACTGAAACACTCTCATAAACACAACTGAATTGCGCTCATTAACACCAGCGAGTTTATACTTTATGTGCAGTATAAATTTTGACACGCACGCTGAGAGATTTGAGAGTACGTTTGATTCACGCGGTCTCCTGACTAAGGGCAGGTTAAAATGTTGGGCTATTGTGTAATCTTAATATTAAATTGCACTCCATGACTGTCTGGAGGGAAATGTGATGTGAATGTGTAGCCAGTGTGTCCTCTCGGTGTCAAATTAATTGAATAGTTATAAGTTTGTTGGACGGACGCCATGATTTGTTATATTGTTTTATTAATGAGTTCGAACAGGAGATTTTTTTTTCTATCATACGTTCTTTGAGAGAAAATTAAATTTTTATTAATTTATTTTTTTTAATAAATTTTAAGTTGTTTAAGTTTCAGTCTGTGTTTATTTTATAAATCCAGTGTATGTTGATGTTGTTTATGGTTTTCACTTTTATTACCCTATTTTCATTAGTTCGTGAATGTTAAAAATGATTTTGTCTTGACTATTGCATGTGCTACTTGTTTTTAAAAAAAATTCTGATTTGTATACTAGCTTGTTTTTCAATAGGTTGTGAGAGCGAAAGCATTTCAGTTGCGCTTACGAGTAAAAAAAAAGAAAAAAGGTTTTTATTTATGTATTTATTAAATTTTTTTATAAGAGCCTTTCAAAAGTAAATGTGAGATCTGATCATCAATTAGATCCCTAATGGCCACTCATAACAGGATTTCCCTGCTTTAAAATCTGTCAATTTGGGGGAGAACAAAAGCAAAAGGATGCAGGTATTTGGACAGAATTTAAAACTCGAGTTGTGCTTATTTTCCAAACGTGTCTGTCAGCGTTTTTTTTTTTCTGAAAATGGACAAATACTCAATTGTTGGACCCCAATTTTTTTCCAAGCCAGAAAAAAAAGACTGACTGCCGTTTATTCCCGATCATAGCTGCAGTATTCCAGATCAAACCCCCGCTTAGGTTCACTCTGTCAAAAGTCAAGAATTGTCATCTTTTTGTCCTCAGTTGCCTAGCAGCCGCAGCAGCAGCAGTTGGCATCTCGCAGCTCTCATCCTCCTTGCATAGGCGAGCACGTGTGTATACTCTTACTGTCTGAGCTTGTACTTGAAATGCTAATCTGCTCAGACAACAGGGCCAGTCATGTCCACAGGCTACGGGCAAAGGACGGAAAGACCTTGACAACGTTGCGTCCGCGTAAGAACGCCGCCGCCCGCACTGGTCAGCCTCGCTTACCTCATGACTGTCAAGATAATTAAGATTGTGTAGAATCTGATTAATAAGGCTCCGGGGAGACAACCTTCACTGATGTGGGCACTCATTTAATGTGCTTGCTTGTAAACAAGTTTGGTATTTTTTTCACTGAAAGAAAATGAGGGCTAATTCCAAAGTCAATTTAAAAAGGGATGCTCAAATGAAAGAAGGCGATCGCAAATGAGTGACAGATTTGATAAAAATTTTTTTTTAAAAAAAGACAGATGGGGATCATTTTAAAAGAAGCAAGAAAAATCAAAAGACGGGCAACTAGCCAGTGGTGGCTCTGCAGGGAGTCTCTGCGTCTGGTGCTTGAACAGCTGGTCAACTTCACACTTTTTGCCCTTAAAACATTATAAGAGAAATCGTCTCACCAATCCCGCCGATAATGAACATAACCCATCTAGCTTCCCTGCACATGCACCGGCATTCCGGACGAATCGTACCCGCCACTGGTACGGAGAAATCTCCCCGGCAACACAAGCTAGCTGAATTCTGATTGGATAAAAACTCTCACCTAAAAATGCAATAATTTGATATAATATGGATGTGAAGAATAACATGTTGACCCCGATCACTTGCCTCAAGAACACAGTCTAAAATGTGAGCCCAAGCTTTAGAAACCTTGAGGTCATATTCACTGCAAAAATATAACTTCTTTTCCACCTCCAAAATATATTTATTATAGTTACTTAGTTTGGGATATTTCACCATAAATTTTTGGGTTTTGAGATTTGTTTTATAAATGTCGCTAGTTTTAATTAGTTTTCAGCATTGGTTTATTTTTTATTTTTTTATTTGATTTAGTTTTATCCAAAGTTGAATATATACGAATATATTTTTGGGGCGTTATAACTAGTGATGGGTAAGTGAAGCTTCAAATATGCTTCATGAACCAGTTGTAATTGTTTTGGACTCCAGTAGATGGCAGTCTCTGTTCAACATTGGGATGAAAGCGCACTGACTTGCCATTTTTTTAAAGCCTTTATTTAAACCAACAGTGCCCTCGAGAGGACTCAAAAATACAACAACTGGTTCATGAAGCAAATTTGAAGCTTCATTTTCCTATCGCTAGTTATAACTCCCCCCGACGGAAAATTCTACCCGCTGCCACTGGTGCCACCCGCATTTATAACCATAAATCATTAGCATAATTATAAGAAGATGTTTGTCTTGTCTAAAGTTGATTTTCGTCAGAAATTATAAAAGCTTTCATCCAGCATTCTGCCCACTGAGCAAGCCGAAGATGCTGCATACCGCAGCGTTTCCTTTAAGACTTCTTGTTTGTTTGTGCATTGAGGCACTTCATTGATTGAAGTCATTTTTGACTCGGTCAGGTGCACAAAGCAAACAAATTTGCTGAAATACCGCAATGTTTGACAGTTGCAACAATGCCCCAGATACGTTCTGCCGCGGAGGGATTGTTGAACACATGCTGACTTGTGTGGGACCAACAAATCGAAGCAAACCTGTCTGTTCTATTATTGGGTGAAAAAGTCAACAAGTGCACACCGACAATAGAGGCTCTTGAAATGGAGGAGCTTGAGTATCGCGGGTATACGAATCCCTGATGCATTTGAGAAAAAAATGCATGTTGTTGTTTGGTAGAAGTTTAAACTCCCGTTTTAGGGACTCTCTCTCCATCATCATCACGAGGTCTGCCAAAAATGTTCATTTTCATTCAATTTTGACCTTCCTTCCATCCTGCCACCAATTAAAATTTGGATGTGATATTTAACCAATTCGTTCAAACATGACTTTGGGGAATTATTGCTGTAAATATCAACGTTCATTCCAGGACATCTGTTATACATGATATAAGCGGCTTACATGGGTGTTTTAATTTAAATTTTTTTTCATATTGGGGGGGGGTCACTGGGCGAGTAGGAACTTTTTTTTTTTCATCATTTTACAAAAAATTAGTATTCTTCCTGAAAACTTACGCAACAAATATTTTTTTAAATTTGTTTAATTACAAAAAATATTTTATTAATTTAATTAGATTTAATTAAAAGTAATTAAATTTAAATTAAATAAAAAAATAAATAAATGCAATTCACCAACCTGTATAACGTGACCTTGTTTAATAAATATATATGTCGCTGTGTATATTTATCTGATATAATCACCCGTAAATTAATTTGAGCCGTTTGATCCCACCCACAACGGCCCACAGCTTCTCAGCATGCAATATTCAAAGAATTTATTTCTGTTTGCAGAGAGCCGTTTGCTCTTGGTGGAATCCAAGTGAGATAAACATTTATTTGCATGTCTCATTAACAAAGGTCAGTGTTAATCAGACAGATCAGCTGGGGCATATCATATGTATTTCTCACCTACGCAGCTCAAAGTTGGGCTTCTGCGAAAAAGCATGCATATTTCCCAGGCTCTTTAACTCTCTAGGTTGCTTTCTTTTTTTCCCTCCTTTTCTCAAATGATCAGTTATGTTACTATTTTTACCAATCCTGGTCAAAGAGGAGTGTGGAGAGCTGCAGACAAAAACAGAAGAATGCACAAGTGGAGGACAAGAAGCAAAGCTACACGAGCGTCCGCACTCAATTCGACAGAAATAAAAGCCCTTTCGCCTTGCATGGGGATTTGGAAAAAAATGCAGGCTTAAATCAGGTTGAGCGGTATCGTTTGGGGAAGAGGAAAGGGTGAACCAGTTTGAAAGGTCAAAGGCAGAAAGTGGAGAAAAAGGGATATAAAAAAAAAAAAATGGGATAAAAGATCATTTCATTCCAGGCATCACTTGAGCTGCCAACTTGCAATGTAGATCTTCCAGACTCTGATTCAAAGTAAAAGTTCTGCATTGCATTGCAAACGGCAATTTGACACCATTATACTAATTGTTTATTTATTTATTTTTTCCATCTTTGATAAAATGGAAATATGCAACATGACAAACATCACTAAAACTTGTTCAGCACTTGAGTAATTAACTTCAACAAGCAGCGTTTGGTCAACATGCTGTTTGGTTGACTCATTAGAACCCACCTCCTTTTCCAACCTTGATTTTTCATTTCCATATATCATCTTTTGGGTCTGGTTTAATGAGAGGCTATCCTTGGACGAGACTGGTTGCCAATCAATCGCAAGGCAGTAACGTGAGCAATGTACAGAGTTGGGCACTTTACCTTATTTTTTTTTTTTTGCTGGAATATTCTCTGTCCGCGACCTGGGCACCCTCCCCATCATCGTCCTTTTAAACGCTTCATGCATGATGAGAATCAGAGGTTTCATCATGCATACATATACATTATTTAAAGAATTATTTTATTTTATAATTTTATTAATATTTAAAAAATTTAAAATAATTATATATATATATATAGATATATATAAATAATTTCAGTGGGTGTCACTTGCAACTCGGCACCGTCACTATCCACAGAAAATACTGGGCTTTGGTATCAGTACTCAATCATTTGTTTTCTTACTGTCAGACACGGAGCATCCTTCAAACCTATTTTACAGGGCTTCACTTTTTATGAAGTCAGCAAAATATCTGGATGTCGGAAGACTAAATTATTCAGTAATGTAATGAAGGTGCATGGAAGTAAATTTGCTCTGTAAAATGATTGTTCCTCTTCGAGGGTTTGCTCAGGGACTTGGGGAAGAGCGGAATAGCTTGAAAGGTCACAGAATATTAATATTAATATTTTAGCGTTTTATCCCCTAAAGTCTTAGACCTCTGACCGCTTACATGGCAAATGGAAGGAGTTAGGCAAGTTAAATTCCATCAGCTACATAATGGGAACAAATACTCGTATTCTGTGTAATTTATGAGCAGCATTTATTGAAAATGTGTTTGAAAGCATTTGAAATCAGGCAGTTGGAAAATACGGAAGGCCAATCCAGGATGGACAATTCGGAAAAAACATATTTATACAATATATGTGTCATTGCATTCGCTTCTGCTTAAGGAAGTTTGTTGCTATTCACAATAATTTAATTTAACATTTGCGTAAACACACTTGAGAATATCATAATTTCAGTTGCAAGGGCTTCCATTGTTTTAAGAATGTGATCATTCATGACAAATTAGATAATGTCATGCCCACGCAATGCTTGAAAAAAAATCTCATAATAATCATCAAAAAAAAAAAAAAAAAAAACACTACTATGATTTTTTTATGGTGTACACAACATTCTTTTTTGTTGCTTAGCAACAAACAGTTCCTGGCTCTGTTACGATTATGTGCTGACCTCCTACAAACTCAACTGTTGCTCACAAAGAGGACTCTAAGGCCCATTATCACATGGCTTGCAATTTTTTGGGGTCACAACAGCAAACCATGCTCTTTTATTTCAAATCAGAAAAAAAAAATGCTTTACTGTGCACTCTATTGATGCTCCGCCATTTAATGACGGCATTTATATCACTGCTATTAAGGGTCGTGTGAAACTGGAGACGATAGACCCAGCCGTCTTTGCGGCAAACTTGGACTATTAACTGAAATAGTCACAAGTCCTCAATAATTATATAAGTATAATTACGTATAGGTATGATTGTAATTACGCTCCTCCATTTCCCGTGCTGCTTATAATTATTCGAGTTCATGGGTAACTGGCGCCAATCCTGACGACTGATTTTGAAAACCTGTGCAAGCATGAGGAAAGCACGTATGCTCTAAAGGAAATGATCCAACATTGATATCACAGTGCGCACATCTTGGTTATGCATCCATCCATTTTCTATACGGCCTGTCCTAATTAGGGTTGAAAGTGAGCCGGAGCCTATCCCAGCTGACTTTGAGCATAAGGCCCGACGCGCCTGATGGATGGTGCAAATAAAAAAAATAATAATAAGAAACTTCCGTGAGGGTATTTGGAGGTTCTATCAGGAAAAATAACTATGCTAATGTAATCGGTGATAGATGTCCCTTATAAAGTTTATCATTGGCATCTGTTGATGAGCACTTCCGGCACTTTTTCTTATTTCTAAAAGACCAATTAAACATTTTAAACACTAAAGTCAATTATTTGTATGTGTTTGTATATTTAAGCGATATTACAAAAAATTGTGAGTATAATCAAGGCTATAATGAAAACAGCTTATATTACGGTCAAATATGGTTGACAGAAAATGTGTCCTAATTTGGCTAATTGGCTAATTGTCCTTATTAAGGTTGCTAGTGAGAGCCAGGACTGGACAGAAATCACCATTCACACTCAAAGTAGGAAATTATTATTACAATTATTTTCTTTTATGCCCCCCCCAACAAGAAGAAAACAATTCGCCCCCCCCCCCCCCCCAACTACCCACTCTCATCCGCAACTTTAAATAATAGCATTTCCGTTGTACATCGTAGAGTTAATATTCGCTGCGCACAATGGGCAAGGAGAGTGCCACTGCCACCTGCTGGAGTGGAGGTGGAATTACACTTTATTGTAATACGGCGGGGAAAAAAAAAAGCATGTTCCCCAGGGTCACACGCGCCCCTCTCAGGGGGATCCGCCCCACTATTTGAGAAGCACTGGATTAACATAACATGAGTATTTTTTGGAATGTGGAGAGAAATCTCAAGTAGAACATGACTTCACATGACGCGATTCAAACGCCAAACATGAGAATTGTGAGGCAGATGCGCAAACCACTCACATGCTGTGCTGCCAACTCAAAACATAACATGCTCTAGCCAAGATTTGAGTTAAAATACTCTTTAAAAACAGGTTGTTATAAAACACATTCACTTTTGTTTAGTTACACACAGGCCAAGAAGGAAAAAAACATGACGCCTCATGTGGAAAAAGTCAAAAGAGGACAAAGTCTTTGGTGGACCGTGAGAATCTGTAAATTTCAGTGCAGATGCTCTGAGAGATAAAAGTTGCATAAAATATTCAATTACAAATCCAAAACACGTGAATCAGTCGCATTACAATGTGCGATATTATATGTGCCTTGTATTACACTGCGTGATGACTAAAAGTCACATAAATGATCAAAACTTCCTGATAACAAACAAAAAGGCGGATTAGGTTTCTTTGTGCCTTTACCCCGTGACTCCCAAATTTAGAACATGTGAGAAATTAATTTGCCAGAGGGTACGTAGGGAAAGCCCCCCTTTCAGTTTTCCAGCTTGGTCTGTTAAGCATGCTCGCTTGACTGAACCTACAGCATAGACACGACTTGTTCTCCAGCGATATGAGTGTCACGGCAACCCCGGCAGCAACATATTCCAAAACAACGCGGAGCATCAAAACACTCAAACATGCTGTGCTGGAGGTATTTAGCCTGAAAAATGAAATTGCAATGAATGCAATTCACAGGTTGCCATAACGGGGCAGGCAACCCAGACGATTGCCCCGATTCGAAGGGGGTTCTAAGGAACGATATTGCCCCATGTCGATGACAAAATAATGGCAATACTTTAGACTAGTGGTCCTCAACCTTTTTTCAGCAATGTACCCCCTCTGAAATATTTTTTCAGTCAAATTCCCGAAGCACAAAGCATTTTGGGGTAAAATAAATTAAAATTAAAATTCAAACTAAAAAATGGAGTCTGATTTATTAAAATTTATAACTTTTCAAACTTCATTTGTATTAGTCCACAAAAAAAAAATCAACATAAAGTGTCCTCTTTGATCATAGAAGAAATCTGCGACTTGTGGGCTCGAATACAAATAAAACATAATCTTCAACATACACCCGGAAATTTGAGACTGGTTTGGCCTGAGTTTTTTTTTTTTCCAAGTTGGGTCGAACCATTCTAGTATGGGGAGAATCTGAGTGTTTAAAATAATGAAATTGAACAACTTACTGAATATAAAATTTGTTTTATGAGCTTCTATTTTCCTGAAATAATTATTTTTAAAGGATTTTTGCATGTTTGTTTGCTTTATTTAAAATCTCGCGTACCTCGAGGAGTTCCTTCAAGTACCCCCAGGGGTACGCGTGCCACCGTTTGAGTACCACTTCTTGACTAGCGCAGATAGAATAGTGCGTTTTGTGCCCTTGTGCCGACTCCCGGCGAATCAAAGCGGTTCCCCTCATTCTGTTTAAAATCCGAGCGAAGACATCGCAGAGGTTGAAACGGACTCGCTGGGGGATCGTGCATGACAGAACTGCAAGATCTCCCCTTGCGGAATATGAAGTCGGTCACGCATGTGATATGCCCAATTGTAGACGGCCAGCCTTGCACTCCCCATCGCGCATCTGTGTGTGACCCCCCCCCCCCCCCACCTGTGTGGCGGTGTGTCTCTCGCTGTGTTCATCCACTCCAGACAACACGCTGCCCAATTACATGAAACGCTGAATGCGGCAGGACGCCACAGGCTTCAACAGTCATGTTGTGCTGCTCCCACCAGAGGTCTGCCCCCCCCCCCCGTCCCAGGGCCACGCCACCAACTGCTTCGTCGCATTCCTCTTTCTACCTCTCCGTTATCGATCGCTTCTCCACATGCAGAATGTGCAGGTTGTTTGGGAGTCGGCATCACATGCTTGGCCGAATCCCGGCGAGTTAAACTACGTCAGTCGTTCTCCGTCTGGCTCGGAGTGAGTGACATGGTCAGCTGGAATTATTATCAGTATTGGTTGCCATGCTGTCGCCACGACGACAGTGTGGCCCAGTCTGTTCCTGGGATAGGACTTGTGGGTGTGTGTGTGCCACCTTTCAATCCTTTATTTTAATCGACCCTCTCGTGTGCTTTACATGCTCTTATTATGTTCTATTATAAGCTTCTCATAAATTTACTTTCTGAATATCTATTTATATTTCAGCCGTTCTTCATCTCACTTTTCTTTCATTTTGCTCTCATTTTATGGTTCGTATCATCTCCCTTGCTGCCTTCCATTCTCTGTTATCATTTTCCCGTTTGTTGTAATTAGCAGCTTTGCATTTGGATCCCTTTGCAGCCCCCATCACCGTCTTCCGTACTCACCTTGAAGAACAAAAGCTTGGCATTTCCAAGTTTGGCTAATATCTCCGGAGTGTCAGACTTGCAGCCTTATCTCCGGAGTGTTGTCTCTGTTTGCCTGCAGATAGAGCACCAATTTTAATCCGAAACTCACGTCAAGAAAGCGCGTGGAGAATGACAGTGACTGGAATATTTAACATTAGTCAAATGGACCTCTGGACGACTTTCACCTTGTTCTGTCATGTGACATATTGCGAACATTCGAGTATCACGTAGACGCCACAAATCATTAGATGTTTACTTTGCATAATGTGAATTGCCTGCAGCTGAACTGTGCGCCTTTCAAATCCCGCTAAGTCATGCGAAAGAATACACTGAAGGAATAGGGCATGCAACGAGCATAACAAAATAAATCTATGTTATTACATGTGCGTTACTAATGAAACTGGAAACCACAAATTGGCACATAGCTTACTATTGTCGTAGAATAAAAAGAAGAGTTTAGGGAAAAAAAAATTGTATTTTACAGTAAAATTCATTTTAAATGTCGCTCAGGCACAAAATAATGGTGATGACTTGCATTGTCCCGATAATCAAGTCCCAGGTGAGAATATAACCCTAACACTCGGTCCTGCACGTTTTCATTTTCACCTCAGAATTGTAGTTATCGGCTTATTACGTACTACGTTCTCGTCCTAACGAGAAACGTCCGTGGATTTGCATTTTTAACTCCCCCCCGCACCCCACCAATATTTTTTTATTGATTCTATTGAGTTGGATAAAGTACATCGAGCAATCTTTCATTCCAGAGAAATCTTCGATACATGTCATGAACGACAATCGCAAACTCAACATGACCGAGAAGTTGTCGTCAGTCATGCAATAAAATTCTCCACATTTACCAAACTTGCCCCAACACATAATACAAGCGAGAACAAATCGAGGTATAAAGCAACGTTTGGAATTTTGAAGAACTGAGCGATTGGTGATGTCATTGTGCACCTCAGATGCGATTTGAATGAATGAGCTGTCATTCGGCACTATGCAAAATGGTGTCGGCTGTTGGTGACAATTGATCACTCTGATAGGCTCTTAGCTGGTGAATCGGTGCATTAAATGAAACTCGACGATGAGAGCACAAAAGCAAAGAAAAAGGAAGTATCTGAGCAAGTAAGCTCAGCAAAACATTTTATTTTTTTACTTGAAGACTTGTTCGTGCTTGGTTATGAATCGGTTGTTTCACGAAACCCTTCCTGTGGATGGTATGATAAACAACGACTTCTCGGCCAAGACTGACCCGGCAACCTCTAAATTGTGAGTTTACGGCACGTGTCGTCTTATGGCCGCGCCTTAATGAGTCATTGTGTCACCCTTGGCACCCCCGCGGAAACATTTCTGGCTTCGACCCTGTCTGAAAATGTCAAGAATGTCTGCCTTGTCAGTTTAGCGACCCAAGGTTGGCATGTCAAGGAGATCAACTGCGGTGCTGCCGTTTTGGGTCATTAAAAATATGTTGGCGTTTTTGAGACAGTTATAGCACTTTGAAAGGATAAGCATCATGATTCGAATGATCGCTTCTTTTTATGGCTTTCAAATGCCTTTGGGCTGTATAATCGAGTCGCAATCAAATGCTTGACATGCCATACGGGAAACATAGTCTGTCGTTAAAATCCGCATCTATCAATTTTCTTCGTTTCCACCCTCAGTTTTCTTCTTTGATTACATTAAAGCAAAGCAAGAAAATGTGTCCACCGTCATAAATGCCCGAATGCTCTTAAAGTATGATGACAAGGCTGTTGAGTGTGCCTGGAGCTCTGTTGCCACAGAGTAACCATGATATTTGAAATCTCTCTTCTATTTACCTCCAAATAATCAGATGACTTGCTCACTAACGCTACATATCTTATGAAAACTCCCTGAAAATCTGTACGGCTTGTCCTCACGAGGGTCGCAGGGGGTTGCTGGAGCCTATCCCAGCTGTCTTTGGGCAGCAGGCTGGGTACACCCTGAACTGGTTGCCGGCCAATCGCAAGACACACGTAGACAAACTACACACTCATACCTAGGGGCAATTTAGAGTGTCCAATCAACCTGCCACGCATGTTTTTGGAATGTGGGAGGTAACCGGAGTACCTGGAGGAAACCCACGCAGGCACGGGGAGAACATGCAAATTCCACACAGGAGGGAATGGAACCCAAGACCTCTGCACTGCGAGGCCAGCGTTCTAACCAATCAAGATCAATTTTTTTGAGTAAATTTTCTTTTCAAGGGGTCCCAAAATCCCTGACGGCGTCCGTGGTCGAACCTCCACTTCGCGTTTCACCACACGGTGGCTCTGTCCTTCTCCTGTCGACGCAGCTTCCACGCTCGTGTGGCTCTGCCTCCCTCCTCCCCTCCGCCCGCTTGCCTCCTCCTCACCCCCTCATCCCTCACCCCCCCCTTCCCTCATACTTGCACAGTCTCCAACCTCGCTGCACAGTGCGCACGCACCGCCGCTCCTCCAGCTCTGTGCTGCCCGCTGCGAAGATGGTTGGCGGCGCGTGTGCTCGCAGGCTGGCCCGCCGCTCTCGGTCCGCCCTCATCGTCGCCCTCACGGTGCTGCTGGTGCAGACGCTGATCGTGTGGAACTTCAGCAGCCTCGACTCCGGTGAAGACAGCCAGGGAGACGGAGGCTCCAACGTGTGGCAGAAGAGGGACCGGGGAGCGGGCAACAAAGCCGCTGGCAGCGACTATTTCCAGCATGGGGGGCAGCGGCAGCGGCAGCGGCGGCAGCAGCAGCAGCAGCATCTTCCGCCGGCTGAAAGAGGAACCTCTCGTCACATACAGCAGCCGGTAAGATTCGCGCGGTGGACGATGCGTGTAGCCGTGGTCGGCGCCGCTTGCTTGTATAGCTTTCTCCTCCGGTGGAGAAGCGCACGACAGGGCCTCGAACTGCACGTTTATTATTTGTTGTCTTGAACGTAGACAGCCCGGCAGGCAAATAACAGCATGCCTGCAGTCACACACGTGTGGCCTCTTGGCTCCTGTGATGCTGAGGACAGGAAGCACATCACTCTACTCCCGTCTGGAAATGCAAATGCCAAAGCTGTGGATGAAATGTGAACTCAGTCGTGTTGGCCGGTGCTACTCCGGGCCACGATGACGGCCATGGCATCGCCAATCCTTCCCGTCCCAAATTTAACATCATGTCATGATTTGCTTGCTCGTTATGCATTGAAGTTAGATGACTTTGTACAAATTAATTACTTGCAAGAATTTTGTCCTTAACTGACTATTTGCAAAAGTGTGGCGGTCTTTTTTGCTTGCTCTGGTCGGAGAGGTATTGATCCATCAAAATGTTTATTGGTTGTAGTTTACAATGGATCTAAACGCAAACAATATGTCCCTCTCAAGAAGCACCAATCTATATTGAATTACTGCAAAATAACGACATATTGTTAACTTAAATCCTGACGACTTTCGCGACGGCTATTGCATTGTGTCGTATTCGTAGCCAAATTGTATGGCTGGAGAGTTAAGAATGGTTCACATGATTGCGGAAAACCTGAGAGCAATTACATCTCTGTGAAATATCAGCGTAAGAAAAGCTGTTTCGACGCCTTGGCGACTGGAAAAAAAAATAAAATACTACTATTTATTTGTACATTGAGCAGACTGGATCCGTGTGCCCTGAGCAAGTTTGTGTTTGACCAGGACTTCCGCTCAGCATGTTATTCATTTTTACCGCCTGATGGCTGGCATTAAATCCTGGAAAATTGAACGTCTCTTTCACGTGGTCTCGCCACGACGTTAGTCTGCCCTAAAGAAATGAGACGCAGTTGTGTCAGGCACTCACGCAGCATTTTCCCTTCATAAAACTGCCAGCCGTTTAGCGGAAGACTGCTTTTTCAGACTGCGTGCGACTTGGAGACAAGTGGGATGGGTTCTGATCAACTGTGGCCTTCACACGCAGTCACTTCCTCCGAGCCGTGCGTTGTATCGTCTGTCACCTCCGCAGAATTTACGGTGAGACAGACGATTCCTTGTGGTGGGGGTGTTCAAATGGAATAATTGTCAATTAATTTGATAATTAATTAACTGCCGATCAATTAATTCATTTTAACAACAGGATTTGTTTTTCACTTTTGCTAACATCAGCGTTTTTCCCCAAATATTTTGCACCCTATCGCAACATAATCTCTCGCAAGATAACATTGTGGCAGTTTTATCGGTGAAGACGGCCAATTCGTCTCACGATTGTTCAGCCTTGGCACAAGTTGCATTCTTTGTTCTATGGCTGAAAAAAAAAAACTGAATTCATCGTCATAAAGCATCAGTTTGCCTGAATTGCTTCATGATATGTTGACGCGAAATATACCGTATTTTTGGACTATAAGGCGCACCCGCATAAAAGCCACAGCAACTAGTCATTAAAAAAAATACGATATACAAGCCACACCAGACCATAAGCCGTAATTTTCTATGTTGAAAAAAAATACACATATATATAATGTCTCCTAACAAGTCAACAACTTTGCTAATTAAAACACAACAGACCTAAGCGAGAAAAAAAAATGACGATTTATTTAGTGTATTTTAACTATAGAGCGCCCCTACTGGTGAAAGAAAAATCTACAGACAAGCTGCACCGTTGTATTAGCCGCTTGGTTCAAAATCTAGAAAAAAAAGTAACGGCTTATAGTGGAGAATACACGGTATTGAAATTTTACAAAGACTTTGTACGCTCTTTCTCTGAATCCATAACCTTCTGCTGTCATTGGCAAGGTGATCTCCACGAGACACTTAAAACAACCTTAATGAGCGTCCAGCACTCTTTTAAATGCTCTGCCCCCTCTTTCTTTTCGGTCCCTCAATTGAACATATTCAATGAGTCTCTTCCAGACGCCTGCCTCCCCTCAAGTGGATAATCACCGCGTTTTATTTTATTTTATTTTTTAAATTTCTTTTGCCTACCTACCATTGTGGGTGGTGTGTGAGTGGAACTTCGAGAATGTGGTTTGGCAAAGCAGAGCTGCTCTTGCCTTGAGGGTGACGCATCAAACGACAAGTGACGCTTCGTGAGGCACAATAGCCGCTAGAAAGGACAGCGGCACTTCTCCTCCGTAGTCGAAGGAGCCGCAAGCCACCATGTGACAAAAGACGGATTCTGATGTGGCAACTTGCGCTGGATGGACATGATATGTTGGAGATGTGATTTCAGTTAGGGGCAGGCAAACTTGTCATTTGTGGTTGGTTCATCTTGTGGGAAGTGACGCAAAGGGTTCGTCCAATTTAGTCTTTAACTGTCTATATTTTTCGAAATCCTCCTTAGTTACCCTTTGCCGATTCCGATGAGACGTGTTTTGTTGTAGCATGCATCCGTTTAGAGCAAAAAAAAAAAGGCATTGCATTATTGTCATCACTGAGACTTTTATCTCGCCAGACTTTGTAGTCGACACGAGTGAATGTTAATCTGCCGGATTTTAAACAATCTGCTTTCAGCAGGAGGCAGAGGAAGTTTTTCGGGGCTTCACATCTGGTCGTCAGCTTTTTTTTTTTTTTTTTTCCCCTTCCCGTTTGCCATTACATACAGTCAGGATGTTTCCAGTGGGTGTCCACGCTGTAAAGAGTTTCCCTGTTGGTCATTTTATAGCGTGTAACATTACCTTGGTTGGACGCTTTTTCCATTTCCATTACGATTTACTAATTATTCACAAATCTTTCCCATGCTAAATGGGAAAAGGTGCTCATGTTACCCCCCTCTTTTTTTTCTCCACGTGTTTGCCCGATAGTTTGCCAGATAATGTTATTACAATGTCCAAGGGCTAACAAATATTACTAATATAATATCTTATTTTTTTAAGTAATTAGAAACAAGAAACTTTTATTCTGAAGAATTGGTGATGAATTGATTTAAAAGATGTTAAATGTTGATGGTATGCAAATGAGATATTCCGCAAAAAAAACAAAAAAAAACACGCTTGCTGATGAAAAACTAAAATTTCCAGTAAGCAAAGTTATTTGATTTTTTTTAAATTAAATTTTGTCTAGTTCTGATAAAACTGCACAATATTAAAATATATGTAATATTAAATGAAATAAAATCTAATGAAATTAATGTTCTTTACTTACCTATGGCCGTCAGTGATCTCATGCACTCCATGCATCTCTTGAAGAATTAACCAATCGGATTTGGATTGAAACGATTAGTTAAGAGAAATGTGGAAAATTTCCGGCTTCAATCTTTGTGGGAACTATTCGGGAAAGGCCCTTTTGTTTTCCAACATGTGCCACTGCGCACTATGCTTGGTCAATAAAGCCTTGGATGGAGACGTTTGCTGTCCTGACCTCCACTTCATTAATTAGAGCAGAGATAATCAATGACCTGTGACCTACTTTTTTTTCTGGATTGTTACGAATATTAGGCACTGTAGCTAAATAAAAAACATAATCATTTGCAGCATTATCACTGAAAAAAATCATGTCAATAGTCGTCTTCCTGGATTTGTGCCTTGTGACTGACTGATGAAATGGGATAGTCTCGCCTACGTCGTCTTCGGTTTCGACCAATAGGAAGACAGCGCCTTCCGACTTATGACGAGAGACTGGACGAAAAGAGCCAGTCCTTGTGTGATGCTTAATAGCATGTGTTGCTGACGTGAAGGAGTACAAAAACATATCGTTACGTGTCGCACTTTGCTTCTTTGGCAATTGCGTTTTGTTTCCGGCCCATTTCAAGTGCCAGTCACTGTCGGCCATTTTACTCGTCGTAATTGACTTTTAAATTGTCACCCCAAATAGAAGTAAATGTTGCTGCAGTCTGAGTTGCTTTATACGGACCTCCAAAAATACAACTCAAAGAAAAAAAATCATCTGAACTCATTGACTACCATTGACGGCTAAAGACGTCAAATCTCTTTTTTTTTTTTTTTACCCGGCTGGTAGTGAATGACTTAATAATGACATCAAAAAAATGCTTATGTGTGGAACCTTTAATGAAAGACAAGCAAAGGACAGCCAGCTGATCAGTCCGTCACTCCGTCGTCAGTATTTGAGCCTCTTTATCAAATGCCGTGAAGTCTCAAAATGGAGGTGGAAGCGTAGTCTGATCTGAGGGAAGTGGGATGCACCGAAGACTTGAAAGAGGCACATTGAAAAACCGCAGACACTTTGATGTTGAAGTGTAATTTGTACACATGACGCCATCACACTTCAAATCCCGCACTGGGGAAACCTTTCATTATTATTATAATACATCTCGAGAAAAAAAAAAAAAAGAGTTTGGAGCTGATCTGACAAACAGCGCTGTCATGGAACTTTAAGACTTGCGACTATTTATAGTGTGCTGACTAAAAGTTTGCCATCTCCATAGCAGCTCAAACACAGACACCAACCTGTGAAACGCTCCTTGCAGCACAGGTGCTGAAAGTGGTGAAGCCTCTTCAGTGAATTTTCTGCTCCTTGGCTGACTTTGTGGGAAGGACGAATAGCCCTCCGACGCATCAACAGGTGTCAGGATGTTAGAAATGCTCCACACAAGGGGGGGGTAGAAAACCGACCGGCATGACTCGTCTGTGCCGTGTCAGCTCTGTTGACTCTCACTTCGGAGAGGAGGAGATGAGGAAAGGTCCATGAGCATCACGTTTGACGGGGTACGCGGTTACCGCATCATTAAGTTCAGCAAGTGTAACATCTGCACGTCTAAAATTCACATTTTTTTTTCTTGCCAATTTTTTGTTGCCACGATGAAATACGGTTGGTTCTCGTCTTCTTTGGATTTGACTGGTTTTAATTACATTTATATATATATATATATAAAATATATATAATATATTTTACATTTTCTATTGGTCGCCAGGTAACACTGTCTGGTGTGGATTTGTTGATTTCGCATAGCGCTGCCCTCTCGCAAGTGAGTAACCAATCACAAGAAGTGTGAGAAGGCTTACTGACTTACTCGCGATCTGGTTGGCTATCGCGACTGTCTTTCAACTCTCAGAGCCCGTAGACTCACAGCACAGATGCCAGAACTGTAGAATCTGAACACAGCGGATGAATAGTACGTGCAACTGGTTCTATGAAATTTTTATAATGCCGATCATTTGACAAATTGGAGGTTGACCAAAGGGTGAAACCGTAATCATGTCGTTGAAAAATAATTTATATCTTAATTAGTGACGTCGTTTGTTGTATTGAAATAAAGTGATATGAGCTACTACATTTTTTTCCCGTCCCCCTCAACACTGATGAAAAATAGTAAATCTGAGCCACTCGATTAAAACTGCAATCTTGTTGACAGTTTTCGACGCACCTAGATTGATGAGCATCTCAAATGAACAACTTTATTTATTTATTTATTTATTTTCTCCATTTATACTTGCACAGATGCACGTGTGTTAGTGTTCCGCATGATACCCTTTAATCTCGAACCAGCCGTCACCACAACTGAGTCCATCTCTCCAACTGTTGCAAGATACTCAGATGACCCCCCTCCCACCTTCATCCCCCCGCCCCCCTCATCCTTCCATCATCCTCTGTTGCTGTTACAGATGGTTTCATTCCCAACACATTAATAACACATCATCCAGATGAATGAAGCTGTATAATACGTAGCGTTGCCAATAATCCCGTAGGTAAGAGGCTTAGCAGACAACCCCGCGAGAGACAAAGAGAAAGATATGAACACGAGCCGAGGAGGAGGGGAGGGGTGGGGTGGACACGGGGAGTTAAGTTTCGTCTCTTCCTGAAGTCTGGTGCCCAGGTTGATTTTGAAATTTATTATTGTGTTTTTTTATAATTACACACATATATATATATATATATATATGTATATATATATATATATATACATATATATATATATATATATATATATATATATATATATGTATTATAATTTGATTACAAATGTGTTTCATAATTTAATTTAAATCTATCCAGTGTTTATTAAAGCGTTATGACACATATTCAGAACTAAATTCCTAAGACACTCGTATAATAACTGGACTTGAAATCCGAACCGTATTTTCAGGGCGTTCAGAGCTGAGCAGACTTGCTAGCTAATTGAGGCTGCTGGTATTATTGATCACGTGTCAATCACGGGACGGAGAAATATTGACAAATAACCAATTATTCACACGTTCACAACTCACTCGATTAAGACCCGAGTCAGAAATGCTCGTTTCAATGATTTGTTGTGACAATAGATTTTGAAGTGGTTCATTCCACCAGTCCTCCCCCAAAAACATTGTATGTGAGCTTTTACGTTGACAATTTGTCGTTTTGTGCGCTTAAAATATTCATTGTGGTGCTGATATCTCAGCCTTGATCACCTTATCCGTCGTCATCGTATCCCCCTGAAGCATTCCCCATCAACAACCTTCTGTTGGCGTCATCAGACAGTATGGAATATGTTTCTCTCTCAGCCGTAATGGCCGCATCACGCTGAAAATCTCTTGACGTCTAGGAAACATGTGCGGTACTCCACTTTTCTGCAGTGCCGCTGCAGTGACATGCAACATGCTGATTCGCACAAAAAAAAAAACGGGCAATTCACAAGAACATGTAATCGTGCCCACACACCCTAATACGGGCACTCAGCGTGAGCCACTTTGTTGCTATCTTCTCCTCCACTTCATCTCTGTGCGTTTTTGTGACTGCATTAAAACACGATGTCCGAAAGGGTAAAGGGACGGCGATATTAACGTGAACACACGGTTGATGATATGTCACGGTGAGGAGGTAGTGACCGTCTTCCCTTTCATTTCAAACCGTATTGTCCTCCCAATCCTGCGGAGCGAGTGGAGACAGTGACACTTTTATTCTTTCTTCCTCCGTTTTTCATCATCTCCACACGACCGGAGATGAATACCAACAGGCCAGAAGACTTGAATCTATCAGCGATTAAGAGGGGTGAGTGAGGGGGAAAAAAAGAGGAGAGAACAAGATGGGCAAAAGGAGGCGAGATGGAAGAAAAATGCGTGAAAAAAAAAAACAAACGAAAAGATGAATGTCTCATCCCTTCGAAAAATCCAACATTGACTCAAATCCTGAGTAATCCTCACTGAAACCTGGTTGGGTTTGAAGGTCTGTTAGCGAAAATCATTTGAGGCAAAGATTGTGTAATAGGACGCAAAGCTCTGTTGAAACAAACTCGGAATAATAACTGTCATTTTAATAATGTCGATTAATGGATGAATCGGAAAAAAATAATAATAATATCTATACCTTTATTTAAAAACGGGACATTAATTTAAATTGACAGTGAAGTAAGTACTCATAATTGAGTTATTAGTATTATCCATCACGTTTAAAAAAAAATATAATTATTATAAAAAATAAAAGCAAATGTTTTATTTTGATTCCACACGAAGATAATCAGTGTGCTTTCACGGAGGACTACGGAAATCAGAAAATATTTACTGTCGAGAAACTGAGATTCTGATCATTTGGGCTATTTTGAATTAAAAACAGATGCGCAAGATGTCTTTAATTTTATTTTCTGACACATCCAGTTTTTTTGTTGTTTTTTTGTTGTTTCTTTTTTTTTTTAGATATTTTAATTTTTTGTTTTTTTAGGGATGATTTTTGCAAAAAAAAAAATCCACCTCTTTCTGAACCTAACCCTAATTCATAAATATGACTAAATATATCACTATAGTATTTATTTTTTATATTTATCATTATTATGAAAACCTGATTGCCAGAGAGAAAAATATGGCAGATTCTGAGTCAAAGGGAAAAAAAAATCAGCTAAAAATGTTTCCTCACAATTAGGTGACAATTATCGTTTAGAATTGGCACAAGAGGGGGATAAATTTTCTCAGATCATACTTCTCATGTTCAGAATATATGTCAACATATTTTTTAAATGTTCCAAAACTGATCCTGTAATACGCTATTTTGCATTGAAGACTGAAATATTTGTCAGGCTTGAGCGGTGACGCATACACATAAGTGTGCCAATGGGAATAATAACGGTTGACTTGTGTGGGTGGGGGGGGGGGGGAGACCATGGGTGGCCGTTTTCCACCAAGCAGAACAATTTGGTTCAGTCACGCATTTTTGTGTTGCCGTTGTCAAACGTGAAACTTACCACTTTGTGACAATGGAAATGGAATGAGAAGACCACAAAAAACACTCCTCTCAAACAAAGCTTCTTCTTGTAACAAACAACCACATGCCAAGAAGAAAGCTCAAAATGCTTGCTGTCCTCCGTGTGTTTTGTGTTGCATTGTTTTTTGTTTTTTCAAAAAATTTGAGCCGAGCTGAACTGAATTGTACCATTCAATGGGAATATGGATTACCGCTCCGGTATTTTAAGGTTCCCGTTAAAAGTGACCGACATTGCAAGTGATTCAACGTAGCTTTGTAAACTATATGATCTTCTGATGTTTTATTCAACACCCACAACGTGCAGAGTTGATTGACAATTCTCTCTGGGTCTGAATCGGCGGGTGGCGTTGTTTGCATAACACAGACACATTTCGAGCATCGCTAATGAAGCGTTGTGTTAGTTGAGGCTGTGCATTCGAGTCGCCCTGGCAATGCAAAGTGTTACCTCGTCGTTCCCCTCGGCATGCCGACCATACAAGAAGAGAATCAAGGTGAAGGTCATTTAGGCCACTCCAACACCATGAGGTCAGTGAAGCGGTTCAGCCCAGGCTGCCTATGCCTCAGGGCCTTAAAATGCTGCACATGAAGCTCAGGATAAAACACACGTATATCCGCATTCAATGTTTATGCAGCAGCATTTATTAGCGATGTTTAAATGAACAACATTTCTTGAATCCCATCAGAGTTCGGATTAAAATTATGATCGGATGAACTGGACTCTAAAAATAATAGGAATCGTGTGTTCATGCAAGCGCAGATTGACCAAGTATACCGAAAATAGTAGTAGAAGAAGAAGTCGGAGCAACTTTGGTGTCAAGAAGACATCGCTAAATCCATTTAATCTTTAAACATTAATTAGCGTATTTTTCCCGTTTGCGCTGTTCCGTCGAGTTCATACTTTCGAAATGTAGCCTCCAGACCGCACTTTTCAGTTCAGTCTTCCGCCCGGCGTGTCTTCTGCTCATTCTGCAGCTACTAGCTTCCGGAACCGATTGTCGGCCGGGCTGATTATCGGGGCCGATATTTGGCATTTTGCCAATAATCGGCATCAACCTTTTTAATAAGTTTCAAGGCCGATAAATTAAAAGATGGTTTATTTTGGCTCGCTGCAACACACTTCTCTCTCTTCCTGCTGTGCTGGTAGCCCTGCCTGCAGAAGCAGATTTTTTTTTTTTGACTTTTAAAATTAAGTTTTCCATTTTTTAAGATCTAAAGATGCTTTAACATGTTGTAAATGACTTAAGTTATTTAATAAACGTGTTCTTAAACGCATTTAAACTAAGTCAAGTTTTGAGTTTTTATTTTTTTCAAATTCTGTCGCCATTTCCCCCTTTTTTCAACCAATGATTATCGGCTTGAAATATCGGTTATCGGCCTCCATGACTAATAATAATTGGTATTAGTATCGGCCCTGAAAAAAACCATATCGGTCTATCGCTGCAATCGACGCAAACCAACCCCCTTGTTCTTGATCAAAATGGGTTTCATTGGGTCATAATATTCCATATGAGTTGTGTACGTGAACATTTTTATTTAATCCGAATAAATGTGTCCAAGTAAAAAACAAATCATTGAATATCTCCTTGGATTCCAAAAAAATCCTACAAAAATCCAATTTACCTGATATGAGCCGACACGTACGGCACAAAGACTTTCCCTCATCACTTGCTCACTATCGACATCCTCAGACACTTTGAGAGTAAATAAAATTGTAGAACACTCCACACCACATAAATAGCAGCTCTTCGGTATTCATACTAACGCTCCAAGGCCAGGCAGCAAGCTCATGCTCGTTACAGGACAGGTGTTTGTACCGTAAGTGGCGCTTTCCGTCCGCTCTCTGCTCGCTTGCCTTCAGGTGCCCTCGCACATATCCACGCCGGCGTCCCTCACTTTGTCTGCTTCCTCGCTCTCCTCATAACCGCACATTGCCACTCATCCGTTCACCCGTCTTCCCAACCCTCGTCTCAAGTGGGGACGTCTCGCTGCGCCGCAGAGTCGTTCGCTGGTGCTCCAGACACCGCAGGCCTCCCAAATCAGCTTCAATGAGGAGCCCTACCGAGGTTGTCGCTGCCGGGGAGAAATTGCGCTGTAATTGAGCGCCCCGTTATAATAATAATAATACGGTTTTTTTTGTTTTTTTTGCTGATTTCTTCGCGGCGGTGAATCATCAACACCGTCATCAGCATCATCGCGCCATCACATCAGCAACGCTTGCCATATAATGTCACACGTCGCCGCTTGAGTTGACCTGCTCGATTGTCTCTCCTCCATTGCTCTCGTTGCACTGATTTGATTCCAATTTCATCCCTCTTTCTCTTTTCTGTGACCGCTTCCTCACGAGCTGCTCTTCTCGTGCCTCACATTAATATTCCATTACAACGAATCCGATGCCTCAAAGGTATATAGAAATTCGAGGGGGAAAAAATACAGAGGAGCTGGTGGGAAAAGAGGTAATTGGGATAATGATTGTTCAACTTTTTTTATTTTTTTACTCTGTTCCGCAATTGATGCTCATTTATCCAATACTACTAATTTGATGCAGTTAACAATAAATGTTATTACACAGTAGTACACCGCTAATTGCAAGTGTGCTTAATACAAATGATATGGATTACTGTAGCGTCCCCACTAAACATTTTTGCCGTTGCGTTCCATAGCACTTACCGAATTTTCCCGGACAAGCGAGCTGCTACTTATTTCTTCGATTTTGAACCATGCAGCTAATACAACAGTGCGGCTTTTCTGTGGATTTTTCTTTCACCACTAGGGGGGCTCTATAGATCAGAAAATACACTAAATATATTAAAAAAAAATTTCTCTTTGGGTCTGTTCTCTTTTAATTAGCAAAGTTGTTGCCGTGTTAAACAGGAATGTTTTAACAATCTGATTATGTACCTTTTAGGTCGTAACCCCCGCCCCTCCCCAACTCCTCCTCGTTCCGTCTGTTGGCGGTCCGCAAAAGATATATACTTGCTTGAACCGATTTGCGGTGGGGGGGAAAAAAAAGGTGCGACTCATTTTTCATAATGTCGTGAAATTTACCCATACAGGTATAAAAGGTCTTTTTGTGATTGTAGCACTTTGTGAGTTCAAGGGGAGCAAGAGTTAAAGCGTTATTATAGACAGAGGGCTGCCGCCAGGGATTTGGCACCCTGTGAATAAAAAAAAATAAAAAAAAGACTCTGGGGCCCACCACTTCAATGGCGAATTGAAAATATTATTTTCTAGGGCAACTGTCAGTTATGAGTCGTCATTACTTTTTTCTCCCCCTGTGGCTCCCCCTGGTTATTCTCGTGAAAGAATGTGAGGCCATTTTAAACGACGATGCTAATTGACTTTCCAAAACCCAGACTGAGATGTAAGCAGAAACACAAGTTAAGGGAAAGCAAATGCATGTCGAACTGGATTTCAAGCCTGCAGCCTGCCACGTGTGTCTGTGTGTGACCCTTTACAAAGAACACTACTTCGCTTTTTTTTTTTTTTTTTTTTTGGGTGGGTAGTCCGGGGCGATGACTACCGTCTTTGTCCTCAGGTTTCCGTTGAACTGCTGCAAGGGAAATCTGTTTAGCGGCGGCCTCCGACAATATTTTGCAGAACGCTTAGTATACTCGGAGGTGATGAATATGTCTTTGTCATGGAGATCTAAGTGAGTCCTGCAGCACCCCTTCGGGAACAGAACATCTTTGTTTCTATGCGCCGTGGATTCACTTTGCTTCGCTTTGCGTCGCTGCTCATGTTTTACGTCTCGAACAAACGTATGCGCTCTTCATACCACGCCGATGTAATCTGCTGGAGAGATTCGGTCCGAGCAATTATAAATCAGCCGAGACGCGTCTGCTTACTTAGCACTCAGTCTATTTGCTTAAAAGACACAAATGAGTGCAGTTTAACGGTCTAATGAGTAAGTGACTATTTTCTTGGTGTGAGTTGCTCCAAGGTGAGTGGAATAAGGACAGTATTTATACTGGGATTATGTCCACTGGCAGCAATGAAGATGAATGGGCATAAGGTTCATTATTGCCTTCAAATGAATTTCTTTTCTCCATTTCCTTTTCCGTCATCCGGCATGTTCAACCAAATATATTTCATTTGTTGCTTGACGGCGAGGCAGGTGGCTATTGTGATATTGATATTGAAAACAATAAAAAAGTGCATCGTAGTTTTTTTTTGGAATCGTGATCAAGCATGAGACCCCGTTGTTAATGACCGAATTTTCACGACCGCTTCAATGTCCCAAATATTCTCCTAAACGGACGAAGCGCCCTGTAATGCGGAGCGCCCTGCAGACATCATCAGAATTTATTGGGTCACGCCTCTTGAGTGGCTGCTCGAGTTTTCACCAGTTGCGCAGGTTTCAAGTGAGCTGGGATCAGGTTGTGTGTCTGAAAACTAAGACAGATTCTTTCTCTTGTCAAGTCTTAAGGCAACTGAAAGAGTAAGAAAAGTAACAATATGATGAAATAATGAAAAACATATGACGATTGAACAAACTTATTGTCAGGTTCATCAATTAGACCAGTGCTTCTCAAATAGTAGGGCGGGCCCCCCTGGGGGGGTGTGGTGCGATGCTGAGGGGGGCGCGTGTGAACCTGGGGAATGCCGTACTACAATAAAGTGTAATTGCACCTCCACTCCAGTAGGTGGCAGTGGCGCTCTCCTTGCTCATCGTGCGCAACGAGTATTAACTCTACGGCGTCGGTTTGTTTTACGATGACTATGCTATGATTTAATATTTGCGGCGGAGAGTGGGTGGAGAGGCCAGGGGGGTGCGAATTGTTTTCCTCTTGCTAGGGGCGGGGGGGGCGTGTGAACCGAAAATAATTGAGAAGCGCTGAATTAGACATTTATACACAGCACTCAAAGAAAACTCCGTTCAGGTGATTTCTCGTGAGGCGGATGGAGGGAACGCCGCTAGTTATTGAAGGAAGTCCCGTTTTCATGGATGTTTCCAACCTAAGAAGTGGAGTTTTAATCTATAATCGGAAACATACTGTAATTGTCTGTCGATGTTATCAAATAGGTGACTTTTCGGCGTGTTTTTTGTTGTCAATGTAGTCTGCTTCCTGAGACTTCATTCCTCTTTCGTTCCTCAGCGCTCTGCAGGTTCCTCGTTTCATCCTGCCTGTCATATCAATTGAACTCATTCACTGCCATCGACGGCTATAGAAGCCGAAAAGTGCATTCTGGATTGTCAGTGAACGAGTTAAAGCAGAAGCAAATCTTTCATGTTAAACATATCAGATTGTCGTAATTGCACACGATCAGCTTTGATATAAAATGATGAAATCAAGCAAATGTATAATTACCAACAAATTATGATTCCAGCATTTAACAAAGTATCCTGTGCAATAATGACAAAATTTAATAAGATGTGTTGAAGATCAATTCCATGTGTGTGTGTGTGTGTGTGCGTGGGTGGGTATTGGTGCTTGCATGCTGCACTGCACATCAAATGTCAGTGAAGGTGATGGTTTGTGTTCGTGTGTGTGTGTGTGTGTGTGTGTGTGTGTGTTCAACATTGTGTCCCCCCCAGCAGCGTGTATGATGATGATTCAAGGGACACATTGTGCATGACATGCACTGTCTTTGACCCTCAACAGCAGCTGCTAATGTGGTGCGCAGCTGTGTGTTTTGTTTGTCTAACATGTTGTATGGGTGAGGGTCAAGACATAGCACGTTTGTTTTTTTTGCATACAATTATGACTCCTACGATGCGCTCATTTCCAACCGCTACATTAATCCATGAGTAACTTTTTTTTTTTTAAGGCTGTCCAGCTGTGTGCACACAACACCTGCTGGGCCAGCTCAAGCCTCAACGCTCGTTCCAGTGCGCTGCTCTTCCGCCCACAGGCCACAAATGGTTTTGGTGGGCGCATCTTGTCGGATCGAGGCTGCGGGGCGGGATAACGGCTCCTTTTATGACCGGCAACATCTGCATGTAGATGACTCGATGTGGTTTGTTATAGCAGGGAGGAGTTTCCTTTTTGCACATTTGTCAGATGGAAATGATAAATTGAGATGTTCGCAGTTCTAGAATGATTTCAATCGAGCGTAAAATGGCGATGAAATCACTCATCTCGACTCGGAGGGGTCGGGTCTGATTCATTTCTGGCTATTGGCAACTTTCCCATGGATGGCTAAATAATGGTCGCTAAAGGTCATTTTCAGTTACTCGTTACGCCGGTATGGTTTGTATAAGCTGTAATAGGGTCAGCATTCTTGGAATTGTTGCACGGCAATTTATAACCAGTTGGTTTTGTTTGCGCGTGGAGGGTCAATGCATGCTCTTTGAAATTATGAACTGAAAAATCTGGGAGCCTCATTTCAGGCTTTTGGCCGTTGCTTTTCAATTAATGTTAATAAAGAAATATGTCGCAGAATCAAAAAAAAATGACGCCATCGTTAATATTGAGTAATCGTAATTTTTCCAAGAATTTTTTTTTCCCAGTCATGAGTTCATGTTCTTTTCCGCATGTTTTGCTTTATATCGATGTTCTCTTGTCACTTCTTTTAAGAGGATTTGGAAGTGATTTTTTTTGTTGTTCTTGTTGTTTCAAACGATAAAAGGAGAAAAAAAAGCATTCTGCAGTTAACTGTTTGATGCATGACACACAATTACTCCCAAAAAATGCCGTCAATTTACAAATTGTACAACGTTGAAGAGCGTTTGACTCGAAAGGTTGCACAATTTAACGGCGATTTTTTTCAATAGAGCGTGCACTGTGACTAAACTCTCATGCAGTCAATTCATCATTTCTTTCCTCCTTTAAAGTGCATCACTCTGGGCTCCAATAATGACACACCCAAACCAAAGTACACAAAGCACTCTTTACCTTCACAATGTGACCTCAGCCATGAGCAAGGTAGCCCTCCTCATTGCATCACACCCCCTCTCGCTCACAGAAGGGACTCTGTATGTCTCACTTCCTTCTCAGAGTCAGAGTCAATTATTTCGATTTGTCAACCAGTGCATCGCTTAGCGGGCCAGTACCAAAAGTATGAGTTGCACCAGTAATCGGCTAACCACATAATTAGCAGACTCATCTGGCTGAGTCGCTTCTCAATGCAATTCCGAAGCTCGATTTTGCTCTTGGAGGGATCCAGACCCTCACTGCAGAGTAAGGAAGCTTGAGCCAACTTTTTTTTTTTTTTTTCGTATAAGGTCATTGATTTGCCAGCTATGTTGCCAAAGTCTGATTTATTATTATGTTTTAGTACAGCGTCAACAAACCCGCACTGTCGTAGTTTTTCAGTCATCGTTCCATCATTATTTCCGGCCGTGCCAGCCCGTCAGCGATAGCGACAGCCAATCACCGTCGAGAACGTGTTAACTACGTCACACACAGACTCGGGTTAAAAATAAAATGTATATGGTACATTGTTTTAATTTCACCAATCACCACATTGTGTGTGTGTTTGTGTGATTTTTTTTTTTTTGTCCGGATTATAGTAAAAAAAAAAAATGATAATAATAATTAAATAAATAAATGTTATATATATATATATATATATATATATATATATATATATATATATCCTGTTCCAGCCAGTGACGGTGAAAACGACGCCTGTCCCATTCTGCGCCTGTTCAGAATGACTCCCACGTCTGTACCACTCCCATTTTGAAGGTCGGCTTCATAAAAAAACAAACAAAAAAAAAAAAATGTTTGACACTCCCTCTTCCTCATGGACTCTCCCACTGCCGTCTCCCTCTGGGAATTTTTTTTATCCTGTACCGTCTCAATCCTATGATTAAAGGTCAAATTGACTCCGATCCTGCGGGAATCCTGCAAAAAAAAAATCCTCCCAAAAAATGTCAGCCTCGAATCCCAACCTAAGATTGATTGAGATGTCTCAATAATTTATTTAGTTTGTACAATTTTAAGAGAGAGCACTCATGTTTGTTATAGATCATTTTAGTCATGAAGAACTAAATGTGTGGGGGGTGTTTGTGCTCTGATTGATGAAAGTGTAGGTTTCAACAGCGACGGCACCAGAAAGACAAACATAAAAACAAATGAGTTAGATTGAGTGAATAAATGCCCCATTTCCGTCTCCATTCAATCACATTATTTCTTCGGTGAATCTGTTTGATCTCACCTTCTGCTCACCTCCGAAATCCAAATGTGTCTCCGAAATGCCTGCAATGCTTTGGGTTATTTTGAAACCCATTTCAAATGTATTCTGTGCAGTGGCCGATTGTGTGAGGGATGGTTCGTTTTGCAAAGCTCCTTCTACATTGGGGATCGACGTGGCGCTCATCCTGCTTGGATTTGATCAAAGAGTTCTTCAGCATCCACAGAATTACTATAATTAGACCCTCTTTCCGGAGTACTGCCCACAACATCAAAATAGTAGCTTCTGTTTTCAGGGATTCCAAAATAGACTGCAAAATCGTATTGCAGTATATCACCTTGGTTAAGTTTTAAATGTGATGGGCATATTATAAGAGCAGTGTTTTGGATTTGACTGAATGACCTTGAACAATTATAGAGAAAAATAATGATCAAGGTATGAGTTAATTGCTGTTTTTATAAGGCGCACAAATTGCCATGTATTGTATTTTAGGGCCACCCCCCCCAAAACACCATTTCACGACGAGGTCATGTTAAGTGTTTTTCTAGAAATTAATTCTCCTCAAATATATTTAGCATAAATCAAAATTTCGTCGCATAGTGGATCTTATTGAATTACACATAAGCATGTCAACATGAAAGCAGTCGAGAGATATTCCGGCAACGGTGAACAGTAAACACCGTTGCAGTCATGGGGTCATACTGACATTTGAACTTGATTAGCCTGTGTGCTAACTTTGCTAGCATGGGTAGAGTCACTCCGTAGACCAGAAGAACCTTTCCAGCCTGTCGGCCACCTATTATTTGTAGCCCTTGCAGTATTATGGCACGCCAAATTTTAGAATTTACTTTTTTAAATGAATTTATTTAATTGCCTCCCTATTTATCGTGTGCGCCGCATTAGCCGTGCTCCTTTTTCACCGCATGCTGCCATGAAAGGGAGCTTTGTCTTTTTGGTGAAATGCGCCCAAATTTTCCGACTCTATTGCTAACGCAGGTTAGCCATTACACCGAAGAGCCAGTTCTTCATGAAAGTGAAAGCTGTGGATAAAATGACGGACGAGTCAGAACCACCTTCGACTGGCCACACTGATTAACGGAGCTTACGAGAAAACTGAATTCCTGCCGTTACACACCGCATTAGCCACGACGGCAGGAAAACCCGGATTACCACGACTGCACATGAGCGTCACAGCCAAGGTTTACAGCCAGTGTGGAAAGCAGGCGACAAGGCAGGTTAAAGAAATATCGAAATAAACGACTGGCCGACTATTAAATTTATTGTCGACGATTTTGATCGTCAACGTGACGGCGCCATATACATCCCAAACTCCAGAATTTCCAACAACATGCAACCATGATCCCGTGGCTCCTGACATCCTGCCGCCAGTGTGTTCATGATTTTACGCAGGCGCGTCGTAAAACGAAATTGTAACCACCAAGGTGCTACCTCAGTTTTCTCAGAGCCCCTAAGCATAGCACTTATGTCATAATTATACGTCCTGCTGTTCCAAACGAAAGCATGTAAAGGATTTGGCCATGTCAGACACTTTGTAAAAAAAAAAAAAAAAAAAAAAGAAAGCAATTTCCTCATGTTTCCATTAAAGCAGGAATACTGAGAGAGGGTTACAGGCTAAATCTGTAGAACAACACGCATGAAAGAGCCAGGAGGTAAAATTGTAAAAATGGATTTAAGCACGAGACAATGTGTTGTTTTTTTCTAATGCCAGTATTTTCTCCCACCACAAACACACTGAAATTTTTTTTTTCATTTATTAAACGTCACAGTTCAATGATATGTTTACCTCTGCACTATATAGATTATTCATGTAGGCAGCATTGGGATTTGTTTTTAATACCGCTGTACATAATTTGGGAGATAAACTCCTGAATGAGACAAAAAAAAAAAAGTGACGCGGTGACAATGCAAGACGAAGGAGGCAAATGACAAATATGCCGAATAAAAAAAAGTTTTCAGAATAAAGCTGTATGGGAGGAGATTTGGAGTGCCCTAATTAAAATGCTAGAATCCTGAGAGGAATGAATTAAGGAAATGTCAGTTAGGCTGAGCCAGAAGAGGCGAGATTAAGAGGCACAAGCTCAACTACTGTCTGATTCCTGTGTCTTTTTTTATCACTGCTACTTGGAACATTGGTCTTAAACAAGAACGATAATTATTAACTATTGGAATATACACTCACTGGCCATTTCATTAGGTACATAGACAATCTAATGAGATCCAAGACAAGGTTAAATAGCCCTCTGATAGCGTTTTTAGCCGTATCAATTGCAATAAATATATATATACGTATATGGTGCAGAATTTTATTGCATTATGCTAAAAGTTGTTTCTAGTATTTTCATTCCCTCGTTTAACTACTACATGAGAATCCCAGTAGTGTTGGGAATAGATGATGCAATGCAATTCTAAACAGTAGACACATTAAAAAAAAATTATAAATTGCTAATAGATTTTAATTTTAATTCATTTTTTTTAAACAATAAAAGTTAGTTTCTTTTTTTTGTAAAAAAAAAATAAAATAAAATGTCTCAAGCAGCAGAGTGTGACTGCAATTAACGCCCCAACACAGTCTAGGAAATTAGTCAAGTCAGCCGTTACGCCGAGACACGCTGCCAGGAACAACTTCAAAATAAAAAAAATAAATAATAATAAATAATTTTTTTTTAAAAAACGTACCAAGGCATTGATGTCCATATATTATGGGTAACTAAGCTTTAGTTGGCCTTTTTACCGAGAAAAAAAATCCCACGAGTGTTTTTTTGGACTCAAAGTACTCAAACTACCCGAAGACCCGTTTCAGCCGTAAAATACACAACACTCCCTCTCTCTCACACACTCCCTCTCACACATACAGTATGAGCTGATGTACTTCCTCGCATCCGTGTGTATGAGTTCTCATAATTGTACCACCTTTCAACTTAAGCTGCTTACCGGTCATCACATCCTCCTGTTCTGCAGCGCTTTGAAAGCCACCAGTCTATTAGCAACATCCTTACAGACTTTCCCCCGCTGTCCCATATCTATTCGCCCCGTAGGGAAGCTCCATATGGGGCCAACATACGCACACTGTCAGACTGCTTGTAGAGTGCATTAGAACAAATGACATGGAGATGTCGATTGTCAACACAGAGGAGGGAAGAGATGGAGGTGAACAGTTTGGGGAGGGGGGGGGTAGTAGGCACAGCAGTACACGGCATTGTACCTGATAGTATTTAATGATGATGAGATGACGTATGCCGGGTTGGTTTAAAGTATCTGTCCAGCCAAGATGGCCCATTTTTTTACGAACAAGCTCAGTTGAAATATTTTTTGATCAGGAAATTGCAAATGAGTTATTTTCTTTTTTTATCCATTCATTTTGGAGAAATTAAAAAATAAGTGATGACTTGAAAAACGCCTACTTTCAATGAGGAATATGGCCACGCCCCCTCAGCTCTCTCCAAGTTTTGGCGAGAGTCACTTCTGGACCGATTACAAACTCTCCAATGGAAATCATTGTACTTTCATTGCTTATAATTTCCAAAAACGGTTTATCAATTAGCACCAAAATTCATGTGGACATCCTTACCTATGAACAAGATCCATGCCTCTTTCGAGTTGACACAAGCGTAGCTAAATGTCCAAAATATAACGTGTAGGGGTTCGTGTGCGCATTCTTGCTCTTGTCCGCTTCAGCCTCTGTCGGTGGAGAATCGATCGTCACGGGGGCGTGCCAATTTCTCATAAATCTTGTCTCAAAATAACTGAAACGACTCCAGAATCTTTTAGGGGGGCATTTTTGAACGGATGTCATTTTTGCGTGCAAACTTTTTCTATAGGTGTCAATGAAGCGTCCCACGGCAAAGTACAAAATCAATGATTCCACTTCTGTTAAAATTGTTGCACGGAAGAACTACTTTGGTGAAGTATCCTTAATTTAGCCTTCATCGACTCCCTTAAAAGGCTCTGACTTGACTTGCCTGTAGAATAAGCCAGCGTCGCATCAGTCTTAACGGCAAGATCTTTCCGCATTGAAAAGTCTGTTCTATCAAATCAGCAGTTTTCAATTCACATTTTCACGCAAGATAAAATAAAAGTAAATTAACTCCCAGCATGGCCATGCCAATTTTCAGCACTCGTGCACACACTGTGCGATCCAGGCCAAGCGATATTTATTTCTTCCATTTTGCAGAGCCTCACACCACAACAACAGCAGCAGCAGCAGCAGCAGGTCATTAGTTTCAATCTAACGAGAGATGGTCGCAATCGTGTCTCCTCGCCGCAAATTCACCGTAAAACATTGAGTCAGCCCGTTGATGTTTGACATAAGTTCCGTCACCATTCATGATCGCAATCTTAAATCTCTATTCGGACTTCAATCAATGCGGCTGTGTGCTTTTCTGGGTGCCGCTTTGCTACAGGACAGGTTTGTTCTGGTTCTGTCTGGTGATCGTACGACAATAGCCGTGGGGGGGGGGGGGTGCACTCCACTGAAACTGTCATGCTCCATAATGAACAGCGTGGATCGCGATTTGTTGTGTGGAGTTTGTTGGAAAGAGAAGAGAAGTAGGTCAGACCAAGCGTGGCACCTTGAAGGAGAGGAGTTGACAGACGGATGTGGTTCCGACAGCACGCTGATGTCAAAGCAACAAACCAGGAGCAACTCAAACCAAATGTCTTTATTCGCCGCGGCGAATAAAGTGTAAAATCCCAAGCAGTGATCGTTATCATCATTTGGTACGTTTGTGCAGATTCATTTCCGTCTACTCGGGTTTAGCAAGCTCATTGTTGCCTTTGAAGAAGATTTTGGGGATGTCATTTGATCGCGGCTGTAGGGAACAGTTTTAATGAGTGAAAACGTATTAAATGGGAAAACATATTTTATGATGCAAAGCACTGTTTGGGAACTCAAACGAGATGGCATTTAAAAAAATAGATTTTTTGATAAGTTGTCATTTTGGGGGTGGGGTGAATCCGCCGGACAAAGATAATCGATAAAATATAAGTAATTACTACCGCTCAATTGTAGTAACTAATTGGTGTCCAGTCCTGTCGCTGGCATGTATTGATGATTTTAGCGGGTTCATTTTCCTGAACGAAAAATACACAAGGTGAGCATGTCGGTGAAAAATCTACAACATAGTTCCTTTAACTCATTCATTCCCATTGACGGATAAACACGTCATTCATTCTTTTTTACAGCCCAGGTAAAATGAATGCACTTTTTGGCTTCTATAGCCGTCATCGGCAGTGGATGAGTTCATATTGGCACCATTGAAGCTTTTAAAAGAAATTCAATTTCTTGAGTTTTACCTTCAAGTACATTGCATAAACATTTTAGAAACCCACAAATAGCCACAGTTAAAACAATAAAAATTTAAATGAGTTAAAATTCCAAATTTTCCTATTGTTTGTGAGCATGACAAAATGGTGCCGATGCTTTTGTTTTTCATCGCGCTAAAGCACTTGTAATACTGAAAGTAAAGAAGTACAATTAAAATCATCAAATTTTTACTTTTTGGCATAAAGACTGATCAAATTTGTCTTCTTTCCCCCCCTCTGAATCTTTTCTTAAAATGATCTCTCCTCATTTGCCCGCTTTAGCGTATCATGGTCTGCATTCGTGCCGGGTAGCTCTGTCACTTCAGCACTTCTCGCCGTGCAGCCCGTGTTTGCGTGCGTGCACGAGTGTGTTTCTTTTCCTCGTGACATTTCCATGCCAGGTGTGACAAATGGCAGGCAGAGAGGAAACATTTATTCCCTGTGGTGAGCTTAATTAGCCTATCAGCTAAGCCTTGGCACTAGCTTGTTTTGAAGACCGCAGACACACACGCACACCCCCCCACACACACACACATTTGTCCTCGAGAATGACTCCACCAGCGAGCGCAAGCACAGCAGACGAATTACATCAAAACATGAAGCGCGCAGATAAGTGGACACTGCAATTAAATGATATGTAAATCATAGCGGCAATTCTTATTTTGCGTCTCAGGCATCACATCCAAAGGGACTCGGTGTAGCCAACAACATCATTTTCTCCATTAAAAGGTTAAATCGTTTACTAACCGGCGCTTTCCTCCAGCAGTTAGCCTTTGGTGGTTTGCAGAGGACATTTAAGGCGAGCGAGCCAGACTGGCAGGGAAGAGATAGTGTTTGTGCGTGTTTCTGCAATGTGTCAGTTTGGACTCCAAAAAGTGCATCATTGCTGTTTTACACCTTTTGTACATTGCGTGCTTGTGTTTAGTCCCACTTGGATAAATCCCCCTTCTATTACCGTTATTTATGAAACTACGGCTGGACAAATAATATACAGAAACACACTTACGCAGTAGTGAGTGAGTGTTGGACGACCTCGCTTCTCTGGAAAGGTCCGACTTGAAAATGGCCTCGCAAGTGTATCTGCAATTAAATCCACACTTTGTGGTTTAAAAAAATCAAGAATATATTTCAGATTTTTGAACGGTCGCCAGTGACGACGACCGGGTGTGTTGATTAAGCATAGCGCTGCCTCCTCGTGAGTGAGTATCCAATCACGAGACGTGTTCAGCACCTTCAACGTAGAAAGGCCTTGCTGTCATCAACTCTTGATCTGATTGGCTATCGCAACTGTCTATCAACGGTAAAAGTCCCCTTGAGAGACAGAACAGACGCCCGCACGATTGTATCTGAAGACCTCGGACGAATAGTGCGCGCTACTGCTATTGTGAAATCTGCCTGGCAACACGAGCTAGCTGAATTCTGATTGGATAAAAACTCTCACCTAAAAATTCAACACTAGAATATAATATGACATCAATGTGAAGAATATGATTATGATTTCTTGATTATGTTAGGCCAACAGAGAAGACCTTGAAGGCCTTGACCGCCCACCACTGGCTGCTACACAAGAAATGAGAGCCCAAATTATTGCTGATGTGTCTCCCTGCTAAGCAACGGGTCGCAAGACTTTGATGCCAGCCAGGTAGTTAAGGGATATTAAGGGTAGAAAATATGGAAGGTCAACTTTGTAATTTGACCACTTTGTGTTCCAACTTGTTGGGTCCAGCACGCCCGCTGCTAACAAACAGCTTTTGATGTTGGGGCTAAAAGATTTGTTGGGATTTTGGTGGGACTGCGTATTGTTCTGATGCGGGATTAGCATTGGAAAGTCATCAGTCAAAAGAGTCTTGCGCTTGTTCTTGGCTTTCTTTTCGAGTTTGAGCTGATTAGCTGGAAAAGCTGCCACAAATTGTTGATTCTTTCTGATCAACCTGTGAATGTTTTTCAGGAGCAAGACTTTTTTAATTTATTTTCTTACAAATATCTAATTGTTTCTGTCACCTACTTTGATCTAAATCACATGTGAGTCCTCTCACAATGTTATTCTCATGCATCGATAAACATTGAAAGTGTATCCGACGTACATTATTTGCACTTCCAGTGTTTTCGTCTGAGCCCGTAAATTGTCTCCACAAGCTAAATAAATGTTCTTGAAACATTTCTGTATGGCTGACAACAAGTGATTAGAAGACGTGTGACCGGATTTCTAATATTTCCGTTGGAAATTACGGGAGCCCTCGAGGACCTCTGTTGGACTGTTATGCATCATGCATAAATGCAACCGTGACACCTGGAAGAGGATACACATACTAATCCTCGGCAATCATCTACCCCCCCACCCCCACCCCACTAAATTATAGTCAAACACAATACATTTCCTCGATTTAATGAAAGTGTGGACATGAATAACAAAATTACATTCCTGCCCGAATAAAATTGAGACGCACACTTTGGGCATTGCTAATTAGACAACAATTGCTTTCTTAACAAGCAGCTGGGGGAGAGGAGCAAAGGTGGCATAACAGCCGCAAATGCTTTGCGAGGATTCCGTATTTTTCATGCCTGCTTTCAAGTTAATGTTGCCGTTTTCTATTTAAAGTATTCTACTCGAAAACTTTACATTTACGTCTATAGGAGGCAGCTATGACGATGGAAGTGCATGCCACAATTCGGGCACAACGGACTGCAAGGCTCGATTACTTTTACTTTTTAATCTTGTGTGAGAAGCGGGAGAGTAAAAGGCAGTCAGCAGACCGTTGTGACAATAAACCGTAGGACAATAAAATGACATCAAATCCGCCAAGTATGAAGGCCATTGAGGGCCTTGTGAGTGACTTTTCAAATTCTGTACTGAATCTTAAAAAAAGAAAAAAAAAACGGGATGATCGTGATGTGGCTGAATCGATAAGTTTTAGAATGAACCCTGCAAAGAAAAAAAGGGGATTTAATTGCAGATACGCTTGCGAGGCCATTTTCAAGACGAACCTTTCGGACTAAGTAGGACTTCACTGAAGGCCTACCTGTGAAATGCGCAGCCCGCCACAGCTGTTATGTAACAAGGCCGATTCCGAAGGCATCCTAAAAAACCAGCAATGTTCCTGAACACACTCAGTGCAGACTTTGGTACATTCACATGTTGTCCCCACCACCCCATTCATGCAACACAAAAGGACGAAAGTGGTAGGCCTTCCCCGGTCCACCCCCCAATCTCTCCCGTCTCCTCCTCCTCCTCTGCTCTTGTCAACGTCTCTGCTGTGGCTACTGTTTCTCATGGCCCCTTCACCCCTCTACACTTGTCACATTCACATCAGTTTCTTTGCTGCTGTGCTTCACCTTTGGTCTTTTCGGGTGGGCTGGGGGGTTGGGGGTTGTAAGAGTTGGGAATGTCTCATCATCTGCAACTACTCACTCACGGATATAGACAAGAAAAAAAAAAAAAACATACACCTCCGAGTCTCTTGACTGCTCAGCGATACAGAATTTCACTATGCCGCATGAGCTTGCAGGCTGCACTAAAATGAGGGGGGGGGAGGGGGGGGGGGTCACAGGGAAATCGCCTTCATCTCGTCCTCTCTCACTAACTGTTGGCGAACAGACGCCGCCCCCACTCTTTTCTCCTCATCGGCGTGGTGAATGGAATTGCATGGCTGTGCAGTTCAATCACTGTCAAACGCAAAGAAAAGGGGTCTCTTGTGCAAAATTTCATGATTCACAATTGATTAAATAAGGGTGTCATTTCATGGCTGAACAGGGAGGTGTAAGATAAGGGGTGGGACGGATTTTTCATGCCTTTGTCAGATATGGCTTAGCAATCGCCTGATGGGCTCCATTCAAAGCTGGAGCTGTAAAGTTTTGGAGGGTTATTCAGAGGCAGGGCGGGGGGGGGGGGGGGATGGGGTGATGGACTATATGAGAGAAGGGGTGAAGGCACACCGCAGGAGGGCTATCAGTGTCTTCTCATTGTCTCTCAAAAAGATTTTTTTTATCTCTTTTAATAGATATACACATTATATATTGTATGTAGCTGTGCAAGTTAGATTTTTTTTGTCATGTGGAAACTCCTGTGGTTCACCCTATAGCAGGGGTGGGCAAACTTTTGGATTGGCGGGCCACATTGGGTTCTAAAATTTGACAGAGGGGCCAGAGCAGGAGCAGATGGATGGAGTGTTTTGGTCACCTCACCTTATCGGAGAAAAAAAACCAAAAACATTTAATTTTAAATGAAAGTGAACAAAAGCATTACAACAATATAAATGTCTTTGAAAAACCACAGTATTTAGAAAATAAAACATTAGCAAGGTTTATCCATTTAATTTTTTGCAAGTTCGGCGGGCCGGATTGATAAGTTTAACGGGCCGCATGTGGCCCCCCACGCCGTAGTTTGCCCACATCTGCCCTATAAGCAAGAAACAGAATGACAAGGCGTATCACATAGGTCCATGGAATATTTGATTATACAAAGTTAGACGTAAAAGAAGAAAGGATGATTTATTGGAAAAAAAATTTTTAAAAAAGTTTTGAAAGGTCTTACCTTGCCAGCGGTGATGACACTATCTTAAGCGGGGGAAACTCCAAAAACTCAAAGAATCCATTTGTACCACTCCGGACTTTTGTAGTCTTTAAAATTTCCTCCTGAGATGGACGACGGCAAGTTAACGAGGCACTGTCATATATCTGGAACGTGTAGTTCTGAAACTTTGTTCTTCTTTATTGCAGACTCGAGAGACGTAAAATGCATCCTGAGTGCGTTTATATAGGCTGGTTGTTTTTAACGAATTAAGTTTTTGTTTTTAAAATGCTCGGTAAATTCCGAAGGCTTGAAGCCAAATGAATTGTAGCGGGGTAAATCATACGACAATACAAATTGTTCTAAAGCTCTAAAGAATCTTTTCCTGTTGATTGGTTGGAATCATACGATTGTCCGAAATATTCTGGTAAAATTATGATAAACGTCATCGGTATCCGTGTCCCGGGGGCACGTAAGTTCTCCTTTTGGTGGACTTGAATAAAGATTGCAGGGGGGAAAAAAATGACCGTCGTGACGGCCTTAAACGAATTCAACAGCGCCACCTATGACAATTTTGAGTAGCTGTCGAATTGCTTTTTTTGTACGTGAAGATTTTTTGGCGGATATCTTTCTTTTTTTTTGTTTTTTTTTTTTACTTAAATTATATATTTTTATAGTTGAAGAAATGTTTAACATACACAAGTATCTTGGTGTGTGGCCACGCCCCCCTATGGCCCACCCGCAGCGTCGGGTCCGTACGGCATTCACCTCAAGAAGTAATAGCGACAGGAGTCACCTGTGGCAAAATCTTTCCGTTTGATATAGTCTGTCATCCATCTCCCACAAAAGGCTGTCCTGGGCCGACATTAGCAGACACCCTTCTTTGATTTTCTCATGATTACCTGTCCCTCGGAAGTAATATCGAGCCTATTAGCAGGGCGAGAAGGCACTATCTCAGAATCCCTGACAACTGATAACAGCCATTTAGTCGGATAATAACAACCGCACAGGGTGATATTGTGTCATTCTGGATAGACACCAAACCTGGTCCCATCTATGACAATGAACATTTCGCTCTCGCTCTCCCTTGCTCTCTTTTTGTCTTGCGTGCACGGACATCACATACACACACACACGCACACGCACACACATTCTGCAGGATAAATGAGTCCCATTGGTAAGCAGTATGTGAGTGTGCAAACAGGTTGGTTTGTTCAATAGAAAGAGAAGAAAAGTGTGACTGTAAATGTGTGGTTTAGTAATCCATCTGTGTAAGCCTTCGGGGTGCAGAGGAATGATTTTTTTTTTTTGGTGTGTAGGAGAAGCAAACCGAACCTCGTGAGGCTTAGGCAGGCCGGCTTCACTTTTGCCACATGCTTTGGGGATTTGAGCTCATTGTTAAGTGTGGGTCGTTGGTACAAACGCTCCCTGTAAACCTTTGAGGTCATTTAAGGTTGTCCCTTAACTCGATTTCACCTCAATCAAGCTTAGGGTAAAGTTCCTTAAAAGGATAATCTTGACATCAACTCTCATTTTTTTTTTTTTTTTGCCCACCATAATGTTCACACTGAAACATTCAATTTATTCAAGTTCCTTTGCACAAGCGAGCACAATTTGAATGAAATTAGGTCCATTATATGCTTCATTTCCATTTCAAGCATTATCTAGTGCTCACATTCAGAGCAACATGTATTAATTGCGAGAGATAAATTAGCGAGATATGCCGAGTTTATTGGTCAAGGCTGTGCGTGTTGCATGAATATGTACTCGAAAAAGACTTTATTTGGTCCCAGTAAGCAGAGTGAAATTTGAGAGGAAAATATTCAGTGTAAAATTTACTCAAAGAAAACCCAGGTGTGATTTTTTTTTTTATCTCAACTCATTCCAAGTTTTCCCAAAAGTATTAGGAAACCTGGACATTGGTTCCACTCAGCCAAAATATTCCATGTCAATAAAGCTAAGCTGATTTAACAGAATGGACTCTGTAAATAAACTCTGCTGGTGTGTGCATGTGCATGCGTATGATAGCTTTTGGATTCGATCATGTAAATACTTTTGAGTGGGCATAGAAGTACATTTACATCCATGAATGTTTTGGGGACAAAAATAGGACGGTGTCGTACTGCAGTCCTAACATAAATAATGAATGAATGAATGAATAAATATATAATTTCCTTGTTGCGATTTAGGATCTCAGAGGTTCGCGACGTGTTCTCTTCCCCTGCTTTGTTAAAATCTACGCATTTCAACTATTCCAGACAGAGACAACAGAAAATTCAACAGTAGTTTGTGAATTCACCTTTGACCTCTGGACTTTGCGAATGCACAGTCATGGCACTTAGTATCGTCTTAACGAACATATCCAGAAGTGTGGCAATTGTACATAAGTAAACTGAGGGATTGATATTGTCGTCATATATGTTCCTTTTAGCATTCTTTGCATTTCTGCATTTTTCCAAATACAAAAGGTCCCTTTTGACTTCTTATTTCGGGGTAAATAAGAGGCTTCCGCGCATACCAAATGCAGACTGTTGTTCAGAGCTGCTGCTAATCAAGCTTTTGCACATACTTGTGACCAGTAACTCTCCACCTTTAGCCTCAGTACGACTTTGTTTGGAGGGGTGAGAGAAAAAAAAAAAAGATAAACACTGGAAATAGTCACTACTTGGAGTCAGGAGTCATCTTTGCATTCTGCAGTATTTCAATCATTTAATAAAGTTGATCATGACACAACCCCCAAAAAAATGGCTTCTCATCTCCCAGAGCCGATAACGAGTAGGCTCCCTCCACCATTTTTGTCAATTCTCAATGCGCTGTCTTGCGGTGGAAGAACAGCTGTGAACCGAGGGTGTTTGCGTATCAGACTCCAGTGTCATACAAGACTCCGCATCTTGCTCGGAGATTAACTCCAGGTAATTAATCTGAGCTCGTTAGCCATATGGCAAGCAAATTCGGGCCAGAACGCAGCTGAAGTGATCCAACTCCCGTGTACTCACTGATATGCATGGCGGTGGCCAAATGCATTTCTTAATGAACTTCACGATATGTTTATGGCTGGTGTGCACGGCAAATACAAATGACGTAAAGCTTGCTGGGAGGGTGTGTCGCTACCTTGCAGTCCCTGGAAGTCAAAGACGGCATTCAGGAGGAGGGGCAAAAACAGTGCGGATTCTTTTCTTCCTTACAGCAAGGGATGATGCGAGGGCCACGGGAGGAGAAAGACAGGTGTGGGGAGGAAGATAAGTTCTTTTTCCTTAACCGCACAGGAGATTGGGTGAACCAAAAAAAAAAGAAGAAAAGTGGAAAGGGAAGGAAAGAAAAGGGACAGGTGAAATATTTCCCCCCGCGGCAGAGGAAATGAGGAAAAGTCAGGACTAGTACTACGTGAGGAATGGACTAAACCATTGCCAGAGGGGAGGCCGGTACACTCTCCCTTTCTCTGAATGTGGATAATATTAATGTTTACCTCCTTTTGCTATTTTCTCGCTGCTGTGTATTGTTTGCGCGAACACTGGAAATAATGCCTTGGTTGGCCTTCCAATTCATTCAGCAAGCAAAAAATAAATAAATAAAAATCTTCCCTATGGCAATCCATCCTTGCCCCACGCCCACAGCCCCATCTCCAGTCCAACTATTAATTCTTTGCCCCACAGCTTCCCACTTACAGCACAAGATTAAAAAGCAACATTGCCAACGAACCCCCGAAGAGGAAGAGGAGGAGGAAGGGTTTGATGGTGCATAGTGTAGAGATTGTTTATTCAGAGAAATGTCCCTTTTTTTTTTCTATTTCCACCATACTCGAGGCTGGTCTCATCTGATCCATTTCAATTAATTTGCAGCGAGTCATGATCCCATGATGAAATGAATTGAGTTATTCTCTGCGGCTCAACAAATTTTCCACTGCTTATCGTGTTCTATGTCACGGGTGAGCTGAAGCCCAGCTCAGCTAACTTTGGCACAGAGTTGAGTTGCTCCCCGGACCGGTCGCGCTCGCCAGTCGATCACATGGCACGCAGAGAACCAATTTCACAGAAGCACAGCAGCCAGACCATGCGGGAAAGACAGTGCCAAGAGTCGAAAGCAGCTTCTTTGTAAGGGCAGACGTGCTAACCACATGCTTCCCGGCATCAGTAATTACTATAATATAATATAATATAATATAATATAATATACAGTAACTTTGACTTCCGAATTGTTTTATCCAATTAAAACAATCTGCTTCAATTGAGTATATCTGTAATGTGATTCAAAGTAGACATGTACTAACTTTAACATGTGGTTAATGATGTATTTATTTATATTTTTTACTATGATCCCATAGATGAGAGAATAATTTGAATATGATAATACATTTTTATTTGCGCAAATCTTTCTAAGACCAGCCAGTTTGAAACGACAATAGATATAGAATTCCACATTTAAATAAATCAGACACCGATGGCACAGCAGTCTATTTTATTTATTTATTTATTTGTTCAACCAAAAATGCTTTGCGCTGGTTAGCGGGTACTTGGCTGAAAAAAAGTATTTCACAGGAAGGTACATCATTTAAAATAGATTGAGAACCACTAATGTAATCAAACATTTCGTTCGGAACAATGCTTAGATCAGCTCTCCAAAGTATTTTCTTCTCAGGTGTGGATTTCTTTATAAGGTGATCAGTAGCATAAGCAGCTGTTACATGAGGGATTACCAGCTTCTGTCAGACAACATGATCTTTTGAACAGGAATAGTGAAGAAAGTAAAGGCATGTATGGGTTGAGGGGGGCGGGGTTAGAGGGAGGAAAAGCAGTGTTTGTGACAGGAAGAAAAGCGACAGAGCTGAAATAATACCGCATAGAGAAAAAGGTTGTGTGACATGAAAAGGGCATGAAGAACAGCACGCTGAGCAGAGGGGAAGAGATGTAAAAAAAAAAAAGGAGCAGAGGGGTTGGGTCCTGATTGTGTGAAGAAATGTGTGAGTGTGTGTGTGTGTTCCCGGTGCGAGTGATGAAGAAAAGAAAAGAGGGAGATGCCAGGTAGAAGCTCAAAGGTGTATTGGATTGTGAAATGGCTGCAGGAAAAGCAGCTTAAAGGGAATGTCTTTTTTTTTTATTCATTATTACTTATAGAAAGACGGTTATTTTCCTATCCCTGTTTGTGAAAAAAAAACATTAAATTGTTGGGGTAGAAATGGATCCATGATTTTGCACAAAAATGCACAAATTTTAATAAGTGTACGTTGGGATACAATAGGGCTCGATTATGGGAAAAAAACGTAATCACAATTATTCAGGAAATAATTGAAATTCACAATTCAAACGATCATTTCTTTTTGGGCGCAAAACAAGAGAAATGCAAAACGTAAAAAATATTATGACAAATCAAATTCTGTCAAACCTCGTGATTATGTAAAGTCCAAAAAATGCATTTTAAAATTCTAATTTGTATTCAAACTGTTGAAACATTTCAATAAACATTTTCAATATATCTCTTAAGTTTAAATTTCTAACTCAAGTATGCCTTGTCTTATAGCAATATTTACATTTCCATTTTTTTCAATTATGCCAATTTTATAGTCGCTGAGTGTAATAATCCTAATCATAATTGAATTTTGATTAATTGCACAGCCCTCGTATACAATTCAGCGCTGTTCCACTTTAGGAGTCGTTGCCCTTTCGTATGTACTCTTCTTATTGTTTGAGCACTTGGGAAATTGTGTCAGCTGTGTAATTGAGCTTGGAGAAGGTGCTTGCATAGACGCAAGGTTGATGACAAAGCGTCTGCTTTCCGGGTAAAAGCCAGAGAAAGACGTTCATAGAAGAAAGATCCGCTATTTCCACACTGAGCTGTTCGCTCAACTAGCAGCAAATTCACCTCTCGTGTTCCCCTTCTGTCGTACGGCGCAACGTTCTCCCCCACCTCTCTTGGCGCCGCTTTTCTGTGTCTTGTAAATGCTGAAGCACATCAGGGAGTCTTGTTGTTGTGAGCTCTATCTTTCCCCAGCTGCTGTTTGCTGTTCCACCTCCCATACTCCCTATTTTCTATTCCCCCCCCCCGCCCCCTCTTTTCCTCATGTGTTGAGCAAGGTGTGCAACAGTGACGTGGCAGCAAGACAGTTTCCTTTATTACCCGTCTGATGCATGGCACTAGTGATGGCTAAATGAAGCTTCAAATCAGCTTCATGAACCAGTCGTAGTATTTTTTTTGGACTCCAGCACACGGACTTGCCATTTTTTAAACCCTTTATTTAAACCAACAGTGCCATCTACAGGACTAAAAAATGACAACTACTGGCTCATGAAGCAAATTTGAAGCTTCTTTTTCCCCATCACTACATGGCAGCACATTTGGCTGCAACAGGCCAGCGCTTCGTGGGAGCGCAACTCAACCCGAGTGTCAGCGCTCCTTCGGTTCGTGATCCCCACTTGTGCTCACTGCCCCCTTTTTTTTTCGCTCTTTGCGCACTCTCCATTGCCCCCTCCCCTCCTTCCTTCCGCTTGTTCTGCTTCAAAGATAAATTGTTGGTTCAGTCGCACACGCACACACGCAGTCTTAGCGTGACACACAGCCTTCCTTGTCACATGCCACACTCCGGTTTCTTCTTATTCTGTGTCTCCAAGTGAAAAGAATTGCACCCAAGCATGCACACATACGCTCGAGCATTAACACCCACACAAACTCGCAGTCGTACTCTGGCCCTTTATCCCCTTTGGGTAATCTGTTTACGGTGAGCCGGGGCCATTTGAGGGAGAATTTAATTGAAACCGGGCTAATCTGATGATGGCACGGAGCAACAGAGCCCTCGCAGCCCAGCGTCACCTCCAGTCAAGTTGCACCTTGTAGTCCGCCCACTCAATACCTCAATACTTAATTTCATGCCACACAGTTGAGTGCGTTTTTGCCCACTCAAACATGCCACATTGATTGTTAAAGCAAAGTATGATATGCACCACGCTCACTCGCTTCCGATCTTGTGTTTTTCTTAATAGTGTGGCTCCCCTCTCGGCATGCCTCAACATTTAATAAGCGTTCCTCTCTTTCTCGTCTCTCTTCTTTACAGGATGGGTACTACTCCCATCGACCGAAAGAGAAAAGCAGAGTGGACAGCAACAATGAGAACTCTGTACCAAAAGACTTTGATAACATAGACAATAGTAACTTTGGCGCACGGTCGCAGCCGCATCGGCAAACCGTCGGAGCCACCAGCAGGAGGCAGCAGCGAGAGCATCAGCAGGAGAAAGCTCATGGCCAGCAACACGTCTGGCGTGACAACTCCCCTAACCTGGTTCGCAGCTCCAATGAAGTGCTACCTTTAAGCCACCAGCCACTGGCGGTCGCCAACAACTCACGCCCGGGTAGTCAAAGTGTGGCTGCAGGAGGGCCGCGGCATCGTGCCTCACACCAGGCCCAGCACAGGCATCAGCACCCTCACAGAAAGCAGGCGACTGCAGCGCCCCTGGAGGTGACCTACGACCAACCGCCCAAGTGTGAAATTAGCGGGAAGGAGGCCATCTCAGCTCTGTCCAGGGCCAAAAGCAAGGACTGCAGGCAGCAGATCGCGGAAGTCTACTGCAGACACAAGGAGGGCCAGTTAATGCCAGAAAAGGTCACTCGCTCCTGCCCGTTAGAAGGTGAGTTCATGAAAAATATTTCTATTTTGTCTTCTGAATGAATTTCTTGATATTTGGATTTGCATATATGCAATGCACGGTATGAACACACGCCCACATTGATTGTGATTGAAATTGGGATTTTTCATCATATGTACCTCAAGTTACGAATGCTCCTTTTTACGTAAAAATTCAAATGAAGTGCTAAACAATCAGAATGGCCCTTAAGAAACTGGAAACTGGTAAAGCGAAACAAGCCACTGGCGACAATACCGAATGTGGTCCTCATGTTGGCAACATTCCTGCATGGTGCAAGGAAGAAGGCCAGGGGGATTAACCCTGATAATCATTTGGGAGTCTTGACTAGGGATGGCTAATAGGATTTTGCACACAAATTGTAGGAAAACCGATGCACAGTGGAGACATGATTTATGTGGATGTTGATTAAATAGTGATGGTAATTGAATTATAATTTTCATTTCCTAATTAATATGTTATATGCCATATTTACTCAAATAGCAGTTTATTAAAAAAAATACAATTTAAGTTCATGTTGGTGACTTTTTAAATGGAATTACAGCCTTCACATTAACCTCACAAAACCTTTTTGGGGATGAAATATAATATATATATATATATATATATATAATAATTATTTTTATATTTTAGAATATTAAATAGGTGCTTAACTGGGGCTACATCCCTGCAATTCGTGTTGTCCCTCCGACTTAACAAGCCTCCAATGGATTTCATGTAGCAGAAGGAAAGAATAGTACCCTGAATGGTCTCTCGTGGACTAAAGACGTGTACCATTGCCATGCAAGCCAGATCACAGTCTAGTCAGTCTCAATCATCACATTTTTTTTTTTTTTTTGGCATGAGTGGCAATTCTTAAGTGAGGAGGACGCACGAGCCGTTGTATTTACACAGATGGAGCTGGAATGAACACACCATGTCAGCAGGCCTTGGAGAACAAAAGAAGGCAGAGTGACATTGCAACTTTTGTACACTCCCCTTCCCAAGAGCAAGGGTGTCATTTGTCTGTGCCAAGCGTCGTCTCACGTCGCAACTCACCATCCCATTGAAACCGACCGTGCGATTAAAGACACCACGAAATAGAAAAATCCTTTCCCCTGGTTGCTGGCCTAATAACAACGCCGCAGCTAAATGAAATCACTTGTCTGTCTTACTGTCCTTCTGCCTGCCTGCTGCCTGCCAATGTGTTATCGCTCGCTCTCGCCTCCTCCATTCCCATCCCAATTCAAGTCCTAACCTTGTTAGCGCAAAATTGTCCAATTTGATTTGATCAGTGTAGCGTCCTTGAGGCATTGGCGGAATTAGCAATTGTGTTTGATCGGATATTTGCATCATTGAATGCTGGAGGAACATGGTCAATCTTTTTGTCTACCATATGCTAACTCGGCTAATGATGATCTGTTTGTGTGTGATGATCCAGGGCTTGGCGGGGCTTTTGTGAAGTCGCATTTGTGGAGTCTTTTGCTAAAATTACACTTTGTAGGCAGTGAAGATTTCTTGTGACCGGACAAAAATCGCATCTGGCCAAAATTGTGAAATTGTTTTGTCGCCCCAGCGGGAGCACGTTCTTCTGCCTTGTAACACAGCTTTCGACGATTTCTTGTGATAGCGTTTCTATGCTGTCTTTAGCTAGCATCTCTTTCACTCGTCTTGCAGTGATTGGTCAGTCTGGATGTCAATCATTTGGAGCACATATTCTGATCGAACAATTCTTTTTTTTTTTTCAGAGAGATGAATTGAAAGGGATTAAATTTTATGGCAGTAAACTGGCCTCTGGAAGCAACAGATACTTTTTACTGGATTTGAATTTTTGGATGAGATTTACAAAACAGTAAAAAAAAAAAAAAAAGGGAAAAATAAATTAATTAAAAAAAATTTAAATAAATAAAAAAACGATTCACAAGCCGTTATGTTGGGAAAAAAAGAGTTGTTTATTGCATGTACATAACAATTTTGTTCTGTAAATGCACATAAAGGTACATGAACAGATTGTTAAAATAGTGCCTTTTAACACGGCAACAACTTTGTTCATTAAAACAGAACAGACCCAAGAGAAAAAAAAAATCGAGATTTATTTTGACTATTTTCTCAACTGTTGAGCGCTCCTACCGGGGAAAGAAAAATCCACAGAAAAGCCGCACTGTTGTATTAATTGTATTAATCAAAATCGAAGAAAAAAGTAGCGACTTATAGTCCGGAAAATACGGTAGAACTAAATATTTTTACAGCCTAGCCAAACAAACCCCAAGGATCTTGGTGGAGTTATGCATTCTACGTATCTAAATCTAAATCTAAATCTAAATCTAAATCTAAATCTAAATCTAAATCTAAATCTAAATCTAAATCTAAATCGGTTTACAAATAATCATTACAACATTGCTAAAGCAAACCTTTTCACTGTAAAATATCCTCCAGTGTCCAAATGACCGACAAAGAGAGTGGTCGCTTAAGACTCATGCAAAGTTTATTTATTTGTATTTTTGAATCTTTTCAAAAGACAGACGTGTGATCTCGTAAACCGATGAATTTACACATATTTGAAGATTCCTTCCCATTTTATCCCGACCTCACATGAGCATTTAAAACTGATGTTATGCAAAATAATTGAGGACAAAAGAAGGGTGAAAGCAGATAAAGGGAAGTGTAGTTTAAAGGAAGAATGATGAAGACTCTCCTGCTCAAGAGGAGAGATTTATTTTTTTTTCATTTTCCCGCTGTGGTGACTATTTTCTTGTCGGTCAAAATGACTCAATGGTGAAATCACATGACGTTCACACACTTGCTCATTAATTCAAGCTATCTCAGACGGCACACATTCAGGATCCTTTGTGAAACAACCGGCCCAATTATCCATGTGTAAAGCAAACCGGTGAACCTTCTTAGCCGGCCAGTAATTAGCAGTCTTCGACAAACTACAAATATTCCCCTCCTGGGATCTCTGAAGTAGAGTGAAGTGCAAGAAACAAGTAACAGGCAGCGTCAGGACGTAATGATCGTTGTAATCGGGTTGTTAACCCAAACCATCTTTGGACAACGGGTGAAGGCTTCTTATCCCATTCTGATACTCGGCTGTTAAATCTGAGTAATTACAGGGCCTTTAGGGCCAGACGCTGTTTTGAGTCGGGATGGACGTTTTGGGAGATATGACCTCCAGGGAATATAAACAGCTTCTTCGTCGTCACTCGAGAAAGGCTCGGAGGAACCAAAGCCCCTAAATGATAGTCATTAATCTCCTTAAGATGTGACATTGTAAACAAACATGTCATATAAGCTGGTTGTGCGCATTTGTTTTTAAGAACAGACAAGTCAATCATTGTCCGTTATACATTTTAGAGAATGTCAGAGCACAACTTCAGCAGGTTTAAAATAGTGTGATGATCTTAAATTTTGACTTTTGAGATCTGATTCAATTGATTTAATACTCATGCTTTCTTTACGGCAGTTGAAAATGAGTAAAGGCAAATCTTTCCATAGAAACCAATATGTGCTGAAATCTTTTATACTTTGATTCCGGATGCAACTTTGTGCATATTTACAAGGGTTTGCTGCAATAAATTCATTACAATAACAAATATTGAAGCCATAATAATGTTGATGGAGTATGTTGTGCAGTACGCTATGCATAATTCTTTATATCCTATTAAATAAAAAACTGTGATAACTGTCCTGTGGCAATGTTCTTGAAAAAAAATGTAAAAAAAAAATTTTTTTAAATGGAGATTTGGGCAAATTGTTATTTCTATAGGTTGCTCTGTTTCAAAAAGAATTTTCTGTATTCATCCAAGTGATTATTATTATAACTAAGCTACTGAATAGCTGAAAACCTTAGTTGCTTCAATACACGTTTTTTTTTGGTTTTTTTTGCAATTATAAAAAAAAAGAAAAAAAAAGTCTTTGAATTTCAATTCTTGTCTTTTATTTATTTTTTATTTATTATTTGTTCTTTTTTACAGGGAAAGCCAATGCTAATGTCCAGTGGGACGAGGACTCGGCAGAGAGCTTCCCATCAAATCCAGTGCGAATAGCATTTGTCCTGGTGGTGCATGGACGCGCTTCTCGTCAGTTTCAGCGTCTCCTCAAAACCATCTACCACACGTCCCACTACTACTACATACACGTGGATCAGGTGAGCGCTGATGAACACCAACAATTAAAGTCAAGGTTTCAGATTTCCACTCAAATTATTCCAATTTATTTTTGTTCATCCATTTTAAACTGGGACTGCTACAAAGAAGGTGGACTTTTACCAAGATGTTCGAACGACTTTACTAAATGAGTTTAAAGGACTGTACCAACGCATTTGAACAGCTCTATCAATGCGTTCAACACAGCCCAATCAAAAATATTTACTCCACGCTTCCGAAGAAAAACAATCATTTACATACATACATAATCATAGTCCTTTTTTTTTTTTTCTTTTTTTTTTACTGGATTGCCGCTAAGAAGGTCTGTTGTTTGTTCATTCCTTGCTGCAGCGCTCCAACTACCTCCATCGGCAGGTAAAGGCCTTGGCCGCTCAATACCCCAACGTGAGGGTGACACCATGGCGCATGGCCACTATCTGGGGGGGTGCGAGTCTCCTGACCATGTACCTTCGAAGTATGGCTGACCTGTTGTCAATGAGGGACTGGAGCTGGGATTTCTTCATCAACCTCAGTGCTGCCGACTACCCCATCAGGTAAAGTTGAGGCTGGCGCAATTGGGTCAAGAAGGATGAGGAAATTATACGTGCACAAGATAATGCTGGACAATCTGAGATCTTTCAGTCTATGGCGGAAATCCGATACACACGTTTTTTTTTGTGCTCCAATGGTTAACTGAGAGCTTTGAATAAAGAGTCTCTCACTCCAAACCAAACAGATCAATGAAGTAAAACGTCCGCAACTCCCAACCCGCTCACCTTCTTTTCCAAGTCTTTGTTTCGCTTTTTCCTCCATTCGCATGGTGACCTGATTACAATTAAATTGGCCGGGGTCAATACATATTGACGTTCTCCGCCTGCGGTGCACTGGATGGTCCAAACACCCTATCTCAATTTTGAACATGTTTCCTTAAAGAGGCCGTGGAAGGTAATTCAAGGCCATAAAGCACAATGTCGTCAAAGTAAACTTGGAGAGATTTTTCTTTTTCTTTTTTTTTTTTTTTTGCGAGTTTATTGTTCTTCAGTCTCTGCCGCATTTCCGAAGAAGCCACTCAGCAACTAATAAAAATGCTTCTATAAGCAGAGAGTTATCTCGACCGCACAGCCAGATGTCCACCAGTTGGATATCGACACGTTGTTCTAACGGACATGGCAAGTAGAATCTGATTTTTTTCCCAACTGAAGCCAAGAAATGGAATTTCTTCAAGTTTCAAGTTTAATCTCGTCCCCTTCCCGCCGTATTGATGAACGCGGCGGGCTTGCTGCCAATATGTTTCGCCGTCATGTCTTCAGTTCATGTCTTGCATCACGCGACATGTGAGCATATCTATCGTGTCATTGCATGATTGAAAGCATTGGTGAGAGTGCCAAGGCTCTGTTTTGCTCCTATTTTGCGTCCTCATTTGCATGCGGGTGATGGAGTTGGAAAAACAGCTGACAGTGGAGATTTTAAGACCCATCTGTTGGGAAATGAAACGATTGATGGTGCAAAAGAGGGAATTGAGATACTGAAATGACAGGGAGAAGGGAGGGGGTGAGATCAAGAGTGGAGGAAATGGATGTTTTGGATCCGAGCGATTCGAAAATATGTAAATTTTAGTCTTGTATCGTTGCAGAGCTAGTGTATTTGGAACAGTTTGGATTTGACCATGTCGACTGGCAAATTCGGTCCTTTCAGTGGCTTAATATGTGATGAAGTGTCTGGGGAGTTTTTTTTAAGGATATGACTATTATTTATCTTCATCTCAATGTCTGGGTGTACGTGTATCTGTGTTTATTTATGTCTGTGTGTGCATGTGTGTGTGCGTGTCTGTTTGGGTGTGTTAAGATGTGCGTTCTTCTTCTGCTTTTTCTAAACGTTATAAAGAATATGCGATTTTTGTTTCTTTTCCAAAGTAGTCATTGTGATTTACAGTAAATAAAATGTTTTTGATATCAATCAATAAAATTAGATTTGTGTTTATGTTTATGATATTTTATTTAATGAACAAAATCAGCACAAGAAAAAATATTCCAATTTGTATTAGGTTTTCTAAAAAGAAAACTAAAAGGTTGTAAAAATAAATAAATAAAAAAAATTAAAAAAAACCTAAAGAAAGATTCTGTAACATCTGCGGCATAAAGTAAAATTCTTATTATTAATTATTAAATCAAATGAAGTGATTCACATTCAGACTTCCGTGACATGATCCAATTTTACTTACCGTATTTTCCAGACTAGAAGCCGCTACTTTTTTCCTAGATTTTGAACCATGCGGCTGATACAACGGTGCGGCTTTTCTGTGGATTTTTCTTTCACCACTAGGGGCGCTCTATAGTTCAGAAAATACGCTAAATAATTCTCGATTTTTTTAAATGTATTTTTTTACTCTTGGATCTGTTCTGTTTTAATTAGCAGAGTTGTTGCTGTGTTGAAAGGCACTGTTTTAAAAATCTGTTTACGTACCTTTATGTGCATTCACAGTACAAAATCGTTCCGTACATGCAGTAAGTAAACAATTTTTTTCAACATGGAAAACTGCGGCTTATACCCTGGTACGGCTTGTATATAATTTTTTATGGCTTCCTGCGACTATATCAGCTTTGTGTTCCGGTAAACAGGCCCAGATTTCACACAGGATGACCACATTTATGAGTAAATTGAGACAAAATCATCATCAGTCTCCATCCTTTTTGTGACATGTTTGGTGGTTTGCCGTGAGATTTTTTTTCAAATGTGGGTTGCGAAATACTGATCTAAAATGCCCCACGAAAACTTGAATGTTGATTCAACTTCAATGCTCCATCCAAAATAATTTGTGATACAGATTTTCGCAGTCATGCAATATGTTTGAATCTGAGAACACTGGTTGCCAGTCTTTCCACTGTGACCATACAGCATTGGCAAGAATCCAAACGAGCGGAGGTGAGGGTGGTCTTTCCTGCTCTGCTCTGTCCTGACTACTGCTGTTGTTATGAGCGGCACGGGGGGGACAAGCATTATTTCCCCTCTAATTCCCAGATAATGTCTGTCCTGCCGCATGGCTGCCCCTCAAAGGCAAATACAGAGCCACTCGCACCAATTGGGGGCGGGGGGTATGTGAGTGTGTACGTGTGTGCGTGTCCAAAGAGGCCAAAGGATGAGTTACACGCATGCTTTGCCAAAGAGTGTGACCCTTTTTTTCCCAGCTTTTATCTCCACAGTCTCCTTGTGCTTACCTTTTTCCCCATTTAAGCCCCTCTCATTGACTTTGCAGCAGTGTTTTAAAATGATTGAGCTTTGTCTGACAACTCACTGCTGGACCCTTGTCTTTAATTTCGTGTCTCGCGTGCTAATGTTATTGCTAGTCGTTTTTTTGGACATGACGGTAGTGAAGGAAAATGAAGCTTCAAATTTGCTTCATGAGCCACTTGTTGTATTTTTTTAGTCCTGTAGATGGCACTGTTGTTTAAAAAAAATGTCAAGTCAGTCTGCTTTCAGCCCAATGTTGAACAGAGTCCGCCATCTGCAGGAGTCCAAAAATACTACAACTGGTTCATGAAGCACATTTGAAGCTTCATTTACCCATCACTATATGACGGTGTCTGCTTCAAAACCCATTGATTCGTTTTATAAATAGGAACCAAAAGTAAGAACATTGTGCAAGTTAAACATTTTTGTTTAAATCCATTTCTTCTGACAGAGATGATGTATGTGATCCTTGTCAAACGCGTTGGAGTGTCTAGCAGTAACCCGTCAACTGTAACATGGCACAATTCCACCCTGGAAGCATATAACAAAAGTCCTAAGCATAAAAAGAGCACATTATAAATTCAACAAGACCACGGAAGTGAATCAGTGCCATCAAGATGAAGTTTAATTGACTATGATATTGGGAAAAGTGCACGGTTTTGGTATGCCTGGTGGAGTGTGAAAGCAGAGTCTCGTGTGTGTGTGTATGTGCGTGTGCTCTTGTTTTGATGACATATCAGGACATTTTTATGATACACCTTCAATCTGAGGACTCGTAGAAAAATGGGCAGAGTCTCGTGTGTGGGGGTGTGCGTGTGTGTGTGTGGGTGTGTGTGTGCGAGCGAGTCTGCAGGGGTGTTATCGTGTGTGTGTGTGTGTGTGAATACTGCTGAGAAAGAGAGCAACCCGAGGCCTGACAGTAAGCAAACTCGACCCAATGGACTCAGGGTGACCGCTCAGGTGGCAAAATTGGAGTATGACACTTGCTGTGTGTGTGTGTGTGGGGGTGCATGGGGGTGCATGGGTGTGTGTGAGCGTGCCTTCAAGCGTTTTTTGTGCCACTGCGCATGTATATTGTATTGGCAATGTGCAAACTAGCCGTCACCCGGGCATGCATGTGTGGGTGGGAATACAGCACGGAGACAGAAGGCTGTGTGTGTGTGTGTGTGTGTGTGTGTGTGTGTGCGCACAGCATATCATCAGTTCGACTTTATGGCTCAGGACCTCCTAAGATAAGCCCCCCAGGCTGTGAAATTGCTCCTTGAAGAGAAAATGACATTAATATGCGCTTGTCCCCCCCCCCCCCCACCTCACTGATCCTTGTGTTTTTAACCGCAGCCTTGCCGCTCTTTCCGAAAGGCAGAGCAAAGCATGGTGAAAAGGCTCCAAACCAGATGAAATGACTGGGGCATTTCGCCCGCAGAGCAAAGCTTTTAGCCTGTCTGGCCTGTGTATGAGAGAACACTGCCCTGCAATGTAAAAACCAGCATGGAGTCTTTCATCAAAATAATGGCGACACAATCTTTGCTATGATCCCAAAGTAGGCCTCCGGGAAAAACAAGCAGTTGCTGAGGTCATTAAATAATCCATCTTCAACTGTTGCGTTTTGTCTTTTTTTTTCATGGAAATGTGCTGAATGTGACAAACTCAGTATTGTCGATTCAGGTTGTGATGGCGGTTTCCTGTCAGACCTATGACATGCATCGCACAAATTTGAAAAGGAATTGATAAGATTTTTAGTTACTTGAATTTTATTTGAAAATGGGGCAGTTTAAAATCAGCCTTCTGAATGTGGTGAAATGTCGCACTTACTCTGATTGCTTTATTATGTTTTTGATTTTAACGACATTCAAATACATGCTCGTAGTGAAAGACAATTTCCAGCCCACAATGATTTTTTTTTTTTTTTTTGCATAAGCCTTTTTCTTCTGTTTTAGGACAAACAACCAGCTGGTGGCCTTCTTGTCCAAGTACAGAGAAATGAACTTCATCAAGTCACATGGCAGAGACAACGCCAGGTGAGTCATATTTCTCAGCAGTCATCCTCCACTTCTGGACTTTTTCGAGTAATATGGTGGCATGTGTAGATAAAAAAAAAAAATCTCGAGCCATTTAATCGACATCCTAAGAAACATAATGGCACAATCGATACGATTAAAATTCCCGTACCGGATATTGTTGTAGTGCTTAAAAGGGAACTTAAATAACCTAAAACACTTTTCGAAAACAAATCTCTGCTGTCAAAATTATTGAATAAAAATTGACCATGAAGTATTCCAACCATTAATATTTTAAAATAAAATTGGAGTAATTTTCTTGACCGAATCGACTTTTAATATTTAATGTGATAAAAAAAAAAACAAGGCAGCATTATTTCTTTTATGTATTTCAATTTATTGTTCATTTTATGGCAGCCATTACTCGAAAATCAGTCGGGAAATCTATTATTAAACATCATTATCAAGCAAATTTTGCCAAAAGATGACTTCCAATTGAATGATTCGTCTTGTTTTACTCATCACAACAGTAAATTTCAGTCCGATAACACACGCCAGCTTTCGACGACATGATTCACCCATTTAGTCATCCTTTTGTTTCCACCAGATTCATCCGCAAACAAGGCCTGGATCGTCTCTTCTTTGAGTGCGAAACCCACATGTGGAGGCTGGGAGACCGAAAAATCCCAGAGGGGGTCTCCGTGGACGGCGGATCCGACTGGTTCCTTCTGAACCGCATGTTTGTGGAATATGTCATCAACACCAAGGACGATCTGGTCACCAACATGAAGCGCTTCTACGCCTACACTCTCCTGCCTGCCGAGGTAACGCTCCGAAAACACATTTTCATATTTTTTCCAAACACTGAGTGACAGGTAAGTGAAACGCTTTGCTAATAGACTTTGCCGTTGACAGGCAAAAATAACTTGATGTGAAGCTTGGCTTTGTGACTTTATTCAACTCATGGGAACTTGCATTTTAATTAAAAAAAAAATAAAATTCTATAAATGTTCCTCGTCTCCCATTCAACTTGTGCCACATGTCCGCTTGTTTTGTTTTGCAGTCATTCTTCCACACGGTGCTGGAGAACAGCGCCTACTGTGAGAGCATGGTGGATAACAACCTGCGCATCACCAACTGGAATCGTAAATTGGGCTGTAAATGCCAGTACAAGCACATCGTTGACTGGTGCGGATGTTCCCCTAATGACTTCAAGCCTGTCGACTTCCACCGCTTCCAGGTAATCATAACACCCTCCATTAATTTCGCTTTTTTTTTTTTTTTTTTTGCTTTGCAAAGATCGATGAACTGGCCTGAGACACAGACAGTCGCATTAGACTCATTTAAACAGTTTTTTTTTTTTATTTCATGACATTTAGATTTTTAAAGTCATTATTGAAATAATTGCTTGTACATTCACAGAACACACTTTTTTTTTTTTTTGGGACATTTGCGCAACGTTCACTCACAGTCTCTGACCGGCTCTCGCAGTGCTTATCAAGTCAAAATAAAATGTCAAATATTTGTTTGATTATAAATACTGGTGGCCAACTGGTTAATCCGCCTCACAGTGCAGAGCTTCAGGGTTCTATTCCGACTCCGGCCTGCCTGTGTGAAGTTTGCGTGTTCTCCCCGTGCCTGAGTGGGTTTTGTGCGGGTATTCCGGTTTTCTCCCACATTCCAAAAAACATGACTGGCAGATTAATTGAGCACTTCAAATCATCCGAAGTTGTGATTGTGAGCGCAAATGGTTGTTTGTCTACGTGTGCCCTGTCATTGGCTGGCGACCAATCCAGGGTGTACTCCGCCTACTACCCGGAGACAGCGGTGAGGATAAACGTCTTGGATAATGCTTTGAATGAATTGTTATTCCCCATCCGGCATCTTTTCTAGTATATATTTTTCACCTTGGCTGTTTTATCACAATTGCTGTGCATAATTTAATGGCGGCTACTTTTTGTAATGCATTTTAAATGATGCCCTTTAAGATGATATCATGTTCACGTGTGTATACCACAGATGTAATTTTAATGAGTGGTTTACATTTTTTATATCATGTGCCCTCTGTATGCAAGTACCTTCTTGTGGAAAAAAAACCAACACATTTGAACTCTATGAATATATAAAAAGAATATAGAACAGCCGAGCGTGACCTCCACAACCATTGCATTTTCTTATGTTGCCCTCTTTGAAAATTGTATTGCCCACCCTCGATCCAATGAGATCTAAAATTGTCAAGAATGCTGGAGTCAGAAGTTTTCGTATGATACGACTGCTTCATTGATAATGTGGCAGAGTCATAGTTTCAATCGTTTTTTTTTGGTTTCATTAGATTTTGCAGGGGTACTTAATTATGTGATCATTGCGATAAAAATCATTTTGAGAGCGTCACAGACAAAATGCACAATGTTGTCCCCTTCTGTATTATATATATATTAAAAAAAAAAAGCAGATTTGTTTTGAATTAGGTTTTAATTGCAAATTGACAAAATCATTTTCAATACAATTGAAATGAAGCCTGATGAGGGTGAGAGAAGTGTGCAAATTCTCCCGCACGCCGCTTTGAGGGAACATTGGTCAGCTTTAACTCATCCAGAAGGACTTGGAGGGTCATGCTTCAAGTGCCGCTGTGGGCGATGAAATTGCAACTGGTCGTTAAAGATATACGAGCGTGCGTTCGGACTACTCTTCAGGGGCTTTTGAGCAAGGCACGTGCCCGGAGCCCGACCAAAATCAGCTGGGGGCCGCAGACGCATATTTTTATCTGCTTTATTCTGACGTTTGTCCTGTCTGAATGGTGACCAACAAAAATATATGCACCGGAGTGTAAATTCACATTGGGTGATCCTAATCATCGTTTAATTTATTTTTTTTAAATTGAAGTTTTACTCCAATTGGCTCCAAGGTTAAATTCTTGAGTGAAATATTTATGACAGCTCATTGATTTCCCCGCAAGCAGTTTGATGAAAACACCTTACCAACAAAATGACCCATAAGTGGCAAGCACACGGCTTATTAGTTATTTTTCGACCTCCACGCTTTATTTTCGACATGCGAGTGTTCCTGTAGCCCTCAAAATCAATAAGTAGAAAATGATGACCCAGAAAGTGAACATTTGAAAAGTAATTAGACTCTCCTTGCCTTGGGTATTAACAGGAGGAATAGGATAGTTAGCTTTTTTTTAAAAATGGAAGCAAGTGAGTGGCAGTGACCCCGGGAGCCTGTCAAAGATTCGGAATCCCAGTTGGACTTTTAATAAGCTCTTAAAAAGTAACATCTGTGGCACAAAATGAAAACGTTCCGCCACTGTTAAATACCTCTCGAAGTCATAAACTTTTTCAACCGTGACTCCTGTCCTTCACATAGTACTTGACTTGCTTGCCAGATCGCTCTGCCTCCTGTCTCGACTCACTCGCTGGCGCTCAAGTGCCAACGCATTACCACAACTCCCTGGCCGGGCTGCTGGCCTTGGTTGGCACCGCGGTATCAGTGAAGGCCATCCCTGGGCATAAAGTAGGGAACAAAAGCAGGCTTTGCAGGAGCGTGCCAGGCCCCACTATAAATAGGACTTGATATCCCACTGAGCACAAAATCTGAATTTCCCTTTGAATCTTAACTTTACAGGAGATAGAAAGCAGAACATTACCGTCGACCATATAAAAGTTGTGAATTTGGCTTTGCGCATTAAAAAGACATGCAAAGACTGAGATGCCTTTAAGTTACTCGGGACGGAAGAAGATGGAAGGGAATTTAGCAAGTTTTTGAAATTGCAAATCCCACATCAATCCATCCCTTATCTGTATATATATATATATATATATATATATATATATATATATATATATATATATATATATTAATTAAAGATTAAATAATTAAATGGAAAATAAATACAAAATTGGATAAATAAAAACACATTATGTCGCTTTACTGCAATATAAGGGCGGTTGTGTGTGAGAGTTCAGCATGGAGATGGCTCTCGGGAAGAAACAGTTTTTTCAGTCTGTTAGTCTTTGTTTTGATGCACCTATAGCGCCTGCCAGAGGGCAACCGGTTGAACAGGTGTGAGCTCGGGTGAGTATTGTCTTTGATGATAGAGCTCTGCTGAGGCACCGGGTGGTGTAAATGTCCAACAGGGAGGGGAGATGGCAGCCAATAATCCTCTGCGCTGTTTTGACTGTCGTCTGGGGTCTCGCACTCTGTCTGCCTCGGTGCAGCTGCTGTACCAGGTAGAGACAGAGTATGTCAAGCACAGGGAGAACATGAGAACTCCACACAGGAAGGGCCGGAATCGAAAACCATGATCTCTGCATTGTGAGGCCATCGTGCTGATGTCAAATTATTGTTGACTATTTGCCATGACAACCTGAATGTAAAGTCTAAATTCGTTTTATTAAGACGTCCATGTCATTATCTTGGAATTTTTAATTTGTAATTTTTTTTTTTGCCAAAATCATATTCAGTGCGACATTATTATGATCAATCAATGAAATCGCCGCTATGAAGACTTTAAAGTAGCACATCGATGTCACAAGCCTTTATTTTGCAACGACTCCAGAAATCGTCTAACATGACGATAATAGCTCATGTTACAACTGGTCCATTTTGCGGCGTAATTATTTTGAATTGCCGTCATTCTCTGAGAACTTGAGCTTGAGAAAGAAAGCGGCGGTGTGCTTTTTAAATGGGTCATCTTTGTGTAGTAATGCATTTCACATTGCATTTGGGAAGCATGTGGGAAAGACTGGCTATGACAGCACCGAAGGGCATGTCAAAACCCACTAGTTCTGGGAACATTTAAGCACCGAAATTTCCCACCTACGCGTTCCATTTAATTGCTGGAACCACGCACAATCATCTGGTGCCATGGAACATCAAGCTGGCAGCCTGGAATGACAGTTGCAACATGAGAAAGAAACTGAGATCCCCGAAATGTGCCAAAAGTTCATTTGATCTCCTTTTTTTTTGTTTGTTTTTTAGTAGGTTGCACCAAGGTGCTTGGTGCGAGCTAACTATTGGGTAATAGTTTTGTGTCTGTGGCTGACAAGAATTGTCTTTGTGTAAACGCCAAGCTGCGGAGGCGGCAGATTTCATGATGCACCTCCAGCCAAACAAGCAACAGTAGCAAGGCCAGAGAGTGTGAGATGAGCACGGGTGGAAAAGAGCAAATAAGGCAAAAAATAACCAAAAAAAGAAGAGTTGAAAAGACTGCATGGACTACTTTTAAAACGAACTAACAGAAGTACGTAGAAATTTAAATGTAGTTTGTCTGAATAGGTCCAAAGTTTCCGAGCAATCCTCTAATGAAGCTTTCTGGAATTGTTTTGGAGCAAAAGAAATATTCAATCCCAAGTACGTTTGAGGGCAATTAACATTTCCTCACATTACAGCAACGTGTCAACATGAAAAGTTGTATATCAGCCTTCGCATTCTGTTTCCTTCGCTCCTTGTCAAATTCTCTATACCGCTTGGCATTACATCTGTGATTAGAATCTCTAAATCTGACTAAGCCCCCCAGTATGTACGAAGGCGTAAGACAAGATATAGCATGGCTCAAGTTAATCACAAAATTGGAACGGGATCCCCATATGTGATTTTGGCTCAACTTCCAGTTTGATATTCTAGAAAGACTTTAATCATAGTCCCCCTTTT